>NW_007727015.1:394028-460620 GCF_000696425.1 Galeopterus variegatus
GGGGCAACACCAAGGGTTGCAGTCCCGTTGCCGGTCCCGGTCCGGTACGGGGGCAACACTGAGGGTTGCGATCCGTTGCCGGACACGGAAAAAAGACAAAAAAAAAAAAAAAAATTATGAAATTTAATCTAGCCAAATATCAAAAGAAAAAAACATCTTAAGATTAAACCTGTTCGGGGCCGGCCCTGTGGCGCACTGGATAGTGCGCCGCTTGAGAAGCGCGGCGGCGCTGTTTTTGGAGGGTTCGGATCCCACATACAGACCGGTTCCCGCTCACTGGCTGAGCGAGGCGCGGGAGCAACACCGAGGGTTGCAGTCCCGTTGCCGGTCCCGGTCCGGTGCGGGGGCAACACTGAGGGTTGTGATCCGTTGCCGGACACAGAAAAAGACAAAAAAAAAAAAAAAAAAAAAAAAAAAAAAAAAAAGATTAAACCTGTTCATTTCAGGAATGTGAAATAGTTCAACAGCATTATCTATGACAGCCACAAAGTAAGGGGGGAAAGCCATACAATCACCCCTGTAGATGTTGAAAAGGCACTTGTTAAAATTCAGACCATTCCTAATTAAAAACCAGGAATAGAAGATAATTAGTCATATAAAATAAAAACTACTTACCAAAATCCAAGAGCAAATATGACTATAAACAGCGACATTCTAAAACCTTTTCAATTAAAATCTAGAACTAGATAAGGACAACAGTAATCATCATTATTACTCATCATGATCTACAACTTACTAGCATATTAAAGCAAGAAAACAGTATCAATATTGTAAAACAAAAGATAAAATAACCATTTGGATGATTTTTGGATATCTACAAAACCTAAGAGACTGTTGTTAAAAAAAAAAGTATATTATAATTAATTAGAGAATTGATAAGGTGGCTGGATCCCATATAAATATTCAAAAGTTAATAGCTCTTCCCTCCTAGCAATAAGAATCTAAAAAAGGTATGTTAATTAGCTTAATTTAGCCATTCCACAATGTATAATTTCAAAACACTATGCTGTATGTGATAAATTTTAATTTATACATAATTTTTATTTGCCAATTAAAAACATTAATTTTTTTTTTCTTTTTGTCTTTTTTACTGACCGGCAACGGGATCGCAACCCTTGGTGTTGCGCCCGCACCACGCTCAGCCAGTGAGCGGGAACCGGTCTCCACATGGGATCCAAACCCTCGGCGGGAGCGCCGCTGTGCTCCCAAGCGGCGCACTCTCCAGTGTGCCACTGGGCCGGCCCAAAAACATTAATTTTAAAAAGATTCAAGAAAAAGAAATAAAGAAAATATTCCATTTACAACAGTAACAAAATTATAAATATCTAGTGATAAATTATACAAGAAACTTACAGAACCTACAATGAAGAGAACTATAAAAATCTTACTGTCTATCATTTCTATTCTTAGGTACATACGCAAGAGAAATGTGTACAAATGTTCCTAGCATTGTCATTGGCAATAGCTCAAAACCATCAATTCTCTGGAGAAGGAATGAATAGAATTGTGGTTAGTCCCTAAATGGAATACTACACAGCCATGGGAAGAAACAACTACAACTACATGTAATGGGGGATAAACCTGAATGCTGAGTGAAAGACAAATACAAAAGAGCATATACGATACAATTCCGTTTATATAACATATAAAAACAGGCCAAACTAATCTATGCTGTTGGAAGTCAGGCTACTGGTTTCCCAGGTGGGAGTAATGATGAAGAAAAGAGAACAGTGCTGGTCATGTTCGTGTCTTGACAGGGGTGCTGAGGACTCAGGGGTATTCACTTTGCAGAAATTCATCGAGCTCTACATTGGGATTTGTGTGTTCTTAATAGGTATGTTATACTTCAAAAAAAAGCAATTTTATTGAAGGACATAAAACCAGACTTACAGAAAAGACATATATTCTTGAATGGGAACACTTGAACATTATAAAAAAAATGCCCCTGCTCCATGTATACTGGAATTTAATACAAACTTTAATTAGAATTTCATCAAGGATTTTTGGTTTGGTTTGGTTTTTTTTTTTTTCTTCTTTTTTCCTTTTTGTCTTTTTTTCGTGTCCGGCAACGGATCGCAACCCTCAGTGTCACGCCGGTACCAGACCGGGACTGGCAACAGGATCGCAACCCTCGGTGTTGCTCCCACACCTTGCTCAGCCAGTGAGCGGGAACCGGTCTGTATGTGGGATCCGAACCCTCGGCGGGAGCGCCACCACGCTCCCAAGCGGCGCACTGTAGCAGTGCGCCACCGGGCCGGCCCTTGGTTTGGTTTTTTAATTGGAAGCTCAATCCCAGGGAGAGCTGGCATCTCCTCCCACCCCCAGCCTGGGGAGGAGGCAGAAGCTCAGGTCTGGCTCCTCTGTCCCACACAGCCACCCACACATCCCCCAGCTCTGCTTCCACAGATGACAGAAGTGTGTAGCCCATTAGGCCAGAGCCTGACCTTCCATGTGTGTGCATACCTACTAGTGGGGACTGGACCTCAGAGGGGTCCAGCAGGGTAACATCCAGCTCAGTGTTGAAACTAGAAGAGTGGTCCAGAGTGCCTGCTTTCACCTACCAACACTGAATGGATCACAAGAATGGCCAATACCTGTCCCACTGGGCTGTAAAGAATATTCTAATTTCTCAAATTCACCCCTGGCTTGCTTTAAAAGCTTCTTAAGCAACTAAGCATTACATTATAGTTATCATCTTATTCAACCTTCACACATACCCTAGTAAGGAGAAAGCATGCTATTCTCTTCCCCCTATCTTCCAGGCAAAAAAGCAGAAGTTTGGAAATGATGTGACTAGCTCAAGGTCACAAGCCAGCAAGCAGCCATGCTTGGCCTCCAACCCAGTTCTTCTGATTCCATATCACAGGCTTCCTCCCTGCAAATCTTTGTGATAAGACAAAGTGGCAGAATGAGTCAAACGCTGCTGTGGGTGAGATGGAGGAATGATGGGGTGACAGGTCCTGGCACCAGATCCAGGGTCCTCTGGAGTCTTTTTGGGAGAGGTGGCTGGAACCTAGCCAGGGTAGAGGGAGGTCCAGAGGCACAGGCTGTTCCCTGCTCAAACCCTTGGCTCCAGAGAGGGTTACTGCTGCTGCTATCTAGTTGGACACTCAGAGGTCAGGCGAGAGCACCTCCCTAGCAGAATTCCCAGCAGGAGGCAAGCATGTGGGCCCATTAGGCCTAAGCCCCATTGCAGCCTCAGGATCCGGCTCCAGCACAGCACCTCCTTGGGGTGACTCAGATTCCACCTGCCAGAATGGCCCTGTGAGCTGTGGGAGGGCAGTCCAGGGCACAAAAAGGCAGCAGGACAGGCACTACCTACTGCCCATGAGAAGGTATAGCTGGACTGGGCTGGGGCCAGGAGGAAGGCTGTGGAGGGGATCTGTGAGTGCACTTGAAGATTCCTGATGAGGGGATGTGGATGAGCTGCTCCTTGTCTGACGACTCAGTGAGGCTATGGAGCCTCAGAGAGGGTCGGCACCCAAAGCAACATTCCCAAGATGCTGGGGAGGACTGGGGCCTTTGGTGCAGGACAGAGACGGGAGCAGCCTCACCCTATAATCACCTTAAGGAATTACTATGTGCCAGATGTTGTGCCCAGTGGTTTATATGCACCATCTCATTTCATCCTCAGAACAACTCTTCGAGGAAGGTACTGCTACAGAGGAGGAAATGGAGGCTGAGAGAGATTAACTCACTTGCTCCTGGTCATACAGGTAGTAGGTGGCAGAGCTGAGTTTTTGCTTGACTCAGAAGCTTGTGCTCTTACCAAGGCGCTAGCCTGCCCACCTCATCTGAGCTCCCTGCTGGGTTGGCTCTGCGATCCTTGCAGCCTCGCGCCCTGATGAGGAGGGCCAGTGCAGCACAGAACTCACTGCTCCCCTAGCCTTCATCTGAGACAGTATCGTCCAGCAGCCTGGCATCTGGGGGCAGCCTTGGGGATCTGGAATCAGAAGACCTGGGCTCACAGAGCTATTCCACCCTGTATTGCAATTGCTTTGCCTTCCAGAGACTAATTAATAACCAAGGGGGACACAGTATGGTACCTATAATTTACCTTGTACCTGCATATATGTTTTCAATGAGTCATAAATGCTTGTTTCTGGTCTGATGGGCTCTCTTGGTGCAGAATTCTCTCTCCCCTCCTCATATGGTCCTAGTTTGAGGGTGGGAGGATGATCCCTTACACTTCCTATAATTTCTGCCCGTTGTTCCTTCTTCTGTTGGAAATAAATCCAATCTGTTGTCCACATGACAGAGCCTCAGAGGATTGAAGACGGTAGCTGGTACCTTTGGCTGGAAGCCTCTGGTTCTGGCTGGGTCCCAGAAAAGGTACTTACAAAACCCAGGAATACAACAGGAGTGCTTTAGAGTCCTCTTTGGGGCCATCTGTTTATCAGAGAAAATGGCAGCCTGGCTGAACTACTGGAGTTCAGGATGAGAGGGAGACAGGAGAGGGGGTGGGATGGGGTGGACATTCTCACTAGGTACTGAAATGACTCCTGAAAGGAAGAACTAAGTTGGCTGATTAACTTCTGTCACATGATCTGCAGGACTATTAGCTGACAATGGTTTGAGTGTTGGCAAAAGGAAGGGTGAGGCTGGGAGTGTGAGGAGACACTCCACAGGCAAGCTCCTCTTTATAAAGGAGGCTGTTAGGAAAATCCAACTCACACTTGACCACCTGGGGTTTTGTATTACAAGCCTTCTTCCTAGGACCCATCTCAGCAGAAGGGGAAAATATTTGCTGACTATTTTGTAAAAGTTAATTAACCGTTATTAAAACATACCCTTGAGCTTAATGGTGTTCTTTATCATTTACATATCACAAAACTTCAAGTGCTGGTAATTCCTTGAGCTGACTCTTCAACTTGATTTCATTTGTGCATTTTAAGAATTCTCCTCAACTATGCATGCAGACTTACAGTGAGTCATAAATGTAATGGACAATTTTATTGGCAAAGCAGGCAGAAACATGACTTGGAGTTCAGAAGTCTGAGGCTCAAAGGCCATACCTACCAATTTCTACCTGGATGACTCTTGATATATCATTTAATTCTCTGACCCTTAGTTTTCTCATTTAAGAATAAGCTAATTCCCACCCAGTGTCTTTTATAAGGATATTATGATGATTAAGTCAGATGTCTATGATAGCCCACTGTAGATGGTAAAACACATAAAGAGATGTTGAAACAGAACATGTCATATATTTCTTAGACTTGGAAATATAATCTTAGATTAAACATTTGTGGCTTGGGACTACCTGGTACCCATTCTTTCACCTTTTTGCTAGCTAGCATCACGTGTTTGGAGAGCCACTACTTCCCAACTCTTGGCAAGTGTCATTAAGGTGGGGTCTAAGTTAGCACACTGCATTCCCCAAAGCCACAAGGGTTGGTTCAGGGATAGGAATATAAGCCAACCAGAATCAGTGGAATCAGTAAAACTTTTTCTGGGATATCCAGTAAAGAAACTCACAGTTTGCATGAGGATCTGAATCGTCATTAAGGTGGGGTCTAAGTTAGCACACTGCATTCCCCAAAGCCACAAGGGTTGGTTCAGTGATAGGAATATAAGCCAACCAGAATCAGTGAGAATCAGTAAAACTTTTTCTGGGATATCCAGTAAAGAAACTCACAGTTTGCATGAGGATCTGAATTGAAGCTAAGGTCATGTGTGGCCTGAAGCTGAGGCAGCCATCTTGTAGCCCTAAGGTGTTAGCCCATTTATTTATGCTGGTGGGGGCAGGATTTCTGTTATTTTCAACCAAAAGGGTCTGATATACAACCTAAATGAAAGTGGGGATGGCCAATGATCATTATCAATTTCTGGCTGTGTTTTACAAAGGAAAGTTCTGTCCTGCATGCTCTGCTGTCTATCTGAGAGCCACCCAACTAAACCTGGCATCAGCACAGGGACTAAGCTGATGACGCTCCATCTTCCCCACAAGTGGAACTGCTTAGGGGAATATAAACAATGGCCCTTCCTATTCTAATTGGCTAGGCCTCAAAGTTCTTCAGAATTCCTTCTTTGAGATGGATTGATCTTCTAGATCTGTGGTTTTCTAGGGCCGAAGACCCCTGATTATCCAAGAAGGTCCTCAACAAGTTTTGTGGGTGTGATTTCTTTTTGGCTTTCATTCCCTGCTACAATGTACACAACTCATCAACTCAGCCCACTTGTTTGATGGACATACCTTGTGTCTTCATGCCTCTGTGACTCTGCTCAAGCTTTTCACCTCACCCAGAACACCCTCCCTTCCCATTTCTCAGAACCAGTTCCTCCTGATGGTTCAAGGCAGGGGCAGACATTGTTGGTGGCAAAGCCGTCAATCAGGTTTCTGTCTCTTCCTTGCTGGAAGTCCCAGCTGTGTTCTGGTATCCATAACTCCTCCAGATTGGTCTGAGGTCAACATATAACTCCATTGCCCTAAGCAGTGACTGGCTTAAGAAGAGACATGTGACTCAAATCTGACCAATGAGACATAAAGGCAAGTCTACCAGTGGGGCTTCTGAAACAATGAGATTAATGTCTTGGATTTAGGTGTGTGGTATCATGATGCCTGGAGTTGCTGAAGTGAGGAGCTAGCTGATGTGCTGAGGATGGCGCAATGAAAAGACAGAAAGACTTGGACCCTGATAGTTTCATTGGGCAACCTTGGGACTGCTTAATTTCCAGACTTCTTGATATGTGAGCTAATAACTTCTTTTATGGCTTAAGCCATTTTGAGTTGGGTTTTCTGTTACTTGCAGCCAGTGGCTCCCTAACTGATAAAGAAGCCCAGTTTAAGCTCCTTTCCTCCTTGGAGATTTCCCTGAGCATGCCACTCCATAGGGACATCCTCCTCCCCAATACCACCCTCCCCAATGCACACTCACTGGACTTCCTATCAATGCCAGGAAAGTGAAACAGTTTCCATTCTAGGAATGGGTTTCTAAGGCACAGTTGAGGAGATGCTGAGGTCACATTTGGGCTCAGCAGGAAAGAGTATTGTGACAGTGTCTGCCATGAACTGAGGAGAAGGCATATCTAGCTTCATGAATCCAAACAAAACTCCTAACTTTGCCACCCACATTTGTTCTTCCCTATTCTTCCATTTCTCGATGAGCATTGTCTCTATTTTATTAGTTACTCAGGATAAAAACCTTGGATTTACTCTTGAGTCCTCTCTTTCTCTCACACCCACACCAATATGAAAGGAAATCTTGTTAGCTTTACTTTCAAAATACATTCAGAAACTGACTGCTCTATCACTTCCCTAAATCACTATTGCTCTGGTCCAAGCCACCACAGCCTCTCTCCGGAATGACTTCAACAGTCCCCTAATGATCTCCCTGCTTCTATTCCTTGTCCCTGGGCTGTTCTCCATAGTGAGATCAATACTTCCCATAGGGTCCCATTGCACTTAGAATAAAAGCCCAAGTCCTTACCACAGCCTCAAATGTGGTCCAACCCTAGCCTCCTGCTCCCTCTCCTGACCTCCTATTTCCTCAGCCCACCTCTACTACATTCCAGCCACATAGGCCTGTCTGTTTCTTAAACACATCAAAATGCTGGCACCTCAGGGCCTTTGCACTTGCTGTTCCCTCTGCCTGGAACACTCTTCCCTAACCCCCACACTTCCTTCAGATCTATGCTTAAATGTTACCTTGGAGCGGATGTCCCTGACTATTCTCATAAATAGCAGCTCCCTCTAACCCTCTTACTCTGCTTTGTGAAGTATACTAATATTTATAAAGCAAATGTATTTCACAGAGCCTAGTTTCCAAAGCCCTGTAGTGTCAGGTATAACCTAACTTTTAAAAATTACATATGGAAATGTTAAGCTTTCAAAAGACAGGAAACTTTCCCCAGGCTAAAGTCTCTGATGTAGATAAAGAATTGTAATACAGCAAAATTGCTGGCTCAAGGACAGATGTCTTTGGAGCAGGTTAATCTAAAGTTACTTTATTGTTATGTAAACATACTGAGGAAACTGCAGTAGGAAAAAATAGTATTTGCTAAGAACAAGCTTTTGTTGGTGGATCAACTTAACCTTTTGCAAACTGCATTATAGAATGTCACTTTGTTATTTCACTGATGTTACCAGCTTCTATGGTTAAACTTTACTTAGCTATAACTCCACCTATGTTCCTTTTCTGTAACTTTCTGGCCTGGAGAATAAATACTGAGACAGAACCCCAGTCTGGTGTTAATTTTCCAAGGAGGAATGCCTCTCTCTCTTGAGGGTTCTGGAAAGTTAACCCCTTCGGGGTGTCTCACTGCTCAGAAGAAATGGGCTTTGAGTAATCCTTTGCATCTCCGTCACCCAGGGGAGAGAGGTGACAAACCCGTGTGAGGACAAAGAAAGTGCAACACTGCTTTACCTTTTTTTCACAGCCTATCTGCCACTGACATGTTATTTTTTTGTTTGGTGTCTGCCTTCCCATTCCTGAACGCTGGGGCTCTGTCTTATCTACTGCTGTCCTCCGCAGACCAGAAGAGCTCCAGGCACAGAGCAGGCACTTAGTATACTTGTTCAACGAACAAACTCTTTTTGTATCTCCCGCTGTTCTCAGCACAGGGCTTTGCATACAGTAGGTGCTCACAAAGCTTGTCTATTAGATTTGATGTTTATAATAGCATAACATCAGAACTTTGATTTCATTTCTGGTAGAAATGAAAGGTTCTCTGATACATACAGTTGTCCCTTGGTATCTGCAGGGGATTGGTTCCAGGATCACCCACAGATATCAAAATCCATGAATGCCTAAGTCCCTTATATAAAATGGCATACATAGTATTTGCATATAACCTATGCACATCCTCCCATACACTTTAAATCATCTCAATTACTTAAAATTTCTAATAAATGTTATGTAAATAGTTGATATGCCATATTATTTTTATTTGTATTATTTTTTATTGCTGTACTGTTATTTTCATTGGTGGTTTTTTTCAAATATTTTCAATTCACAGTTGTTTGAATACATGAATGCGGAATCTGCAGACACAGAGGGTCAACTATATGGGCAAGGACTGGAAAGTAGCACAGAAAAAGAGAAATGACAGTTAAGAATGGCAGAAATTTTTGATGTTAATTTCTCTAAATGTTGTTATGACAGTACAATTAAAAGGCATAAATATGCTTCACTGCTAAAAATTGTTTCAAAGAATTGTGCATGTTTTTCTTAGTGTTGTTTAAAGCAAAGTAGTCTGTATTTTGTTAAAGGCACTGACAACTGAGACTGGGTAGACAAAATCTCCTTCAGAACCCCTCATCCCCAAAGATAACTACAGAGACTTCAAACTTCACAAACTACTTTCTGAAAACTGTAATCCTCAACCATGTGTGTAAAAATTCACGTTCAATATCATAATTGCTTTGCCTCTACATGATAATCTAGTTTGCAATTCCAAATATCATTATGTGGGGGTTATTTATCAAGAAATGATGCATTCTGCCTTAGAACGCATTGAGTCCAACCCTCTATCCTGGACAGATTGCTGGCAAATATTCATCCAGCTAGTATTTATCAAGTACCAGCCACATTCCTGCCCAAGGAGCCCCTGTCTCCCTAGGGAAACAAATGGGTGTCTATTTTTACAAGATTTCAGGGAAGATGATGTCAGTTGGGCTTTGGAGGAGGATTGTTCATTCTAGTCCAATTATTTATAGAGAATTTATTATGTACAATGTGCTCTAGAAATTTAAAGACATGGGGCTGTCCACAAGAAGCTTATAATCTAGTATGTAACAAGATGTGAAAAAAAAATAACCCTAAAAAAAGTTAGCAAAATGTTAGATATCCTGCAAGAAAAAAGAAAAACCACCCATGTTTTAAAGGACTCAGAGAAGCATAGCTAACTGGAGAAATCAGGTGCAGCTTCAGGAAAACCATGACACCCTGGGGCCTAGAAGGAAAGGTGGGTGTGACAGGCAGAGATGTGGGAAATGTGGGTGGCAGTTATTCCAGGTACAAGAAACTGTGCACCCTAAGGCAGGGTGACAGCAGGTGCAGGGCACAGCCTAGTGTGGCTGATGGTTCTGCTCTGCCCAGGATGGTCAGCCTCAGACTGTGTGCTCTGTGGAAGGGCCATGCTGAGTCGGGGAGGCAGTGACAGCAACTGAGTGGAGCTGATCTGGGCAAAGATTACTCCAGCAGGCATGTGGACAGTGGATTCAACTGGGGAGAGAATAGCGAACATGGCCAGTTAAAGAGGTTGTTACTCTGGGGAAGGCCACATAGGGGACTTAACTTGGCAAAGTGGACATTTTATTCTTAATACCTTATATTGATGTCATTTAAAAAATATATACAAAATATCACATAATAAGAAGGCCTAATTGATTAATTCATTTTGTCAAAAATCATAAATTAAACATTTGCCCTTTTAAAAATCTTTTAGAAGAGAATCATGTCCAGGGAAGAGAGATGAGAGGCCTGCACTAGAGGAAGGGGTTGTATGAAAGGAAAGGAAGGGAGGGCAGGAGAGAAATGATGACAGCAGATTGCCGGGGAGGGGAGGGAACATGAGGGAGAATACGGAAGCACAGAAAACAAGCACACAGCAGGGAGCTAAGGGAAAATGGTGCCATGAACTTTTCCTTAAGGAAAATCCTGGGCAGGAGAAAAGAATCTTTGGTTCATGAACACACATGGTTCCCTGTCCCTCTCAGCCCCTAGCTGGGAAGTTTCCTTGAGCTGCACGTAGCTGGGAAACACAGATCATCCAGCATCCAGAAGCACCCTCTAGGTACAGGAAATGGCAGGGCCTGCTGTGCCTGCAACAGGATCCTTGTTTCTATGTACAAGGCTCTGATGTTCCAGATTGTGACCTGGGCATGTTACCATGAACACAGCCATTCTAGAGAAGAGGTTTTCTCACTGATATACCTTTTGTGATTACAGCTGGCAGATTTAAGTAGGGGTTTTCCATAACATGACCTTTGAAGAAAGCTTAACAACTATTTGGGAGGACCTGAGCCTTGCAAGCCCCGAGCACCTGGATGGGAGGGAGGATTAGGATGTCTGACATCACCCCAAAGAGTGCACTGTGGTTGTCAGCCATGTTTTCCCACTAGTGAAGCAGTCGGTTATGTGCCCTGAGTTAGCAACCCAAGCAGCAGATGGACCATGAGGAAAGAAGGCTGACCCAGGGGATTGGGAGACCTGATTTCTGTCCCTGACTCACCCAGGGACCCTATAGAGATCTCAGCTGAAAAGAAGCAGGGCAGTCATTATGGCAATGGGCTCAAGACTGAGATCTGAGTTTGAATCTTTGTGCCCCCTTAACCCCCTACACATGCAACCTAAATTATAAACCTCCCATTAGTCTCTCCTAAAATGTCTGCATTTTTCTTTCTAACACTTTTCACAATTTATAAGATTATTGTAAGTTTACCCTTTAGACTTGGAACTGTGAATGTCTCAATGCTATATTTTTTGTTTTCAGTGGGTCCTGTTTTTGAGAGAAAGTACACCATATCAGTTCCCAAATCTTAATGATTCCTTAGGGGTCAGTTCAAATGCCACCTCCTCCAGAAAACTTCCCTTAGGCCTCCAGCACCCAATAATTGCTCTTTCTTTTAAAGTGCCCAGCTCTCTATCCGCTGTTTTTGAGAGAAAGTACACCATATCAGTTCCCAAATCTTAATGATTCCTTAGGGGTCAGCTCAAATGCCACCTCCTCCAGAAAACTTCCCTTAGGCCTCCAGCACCCAATAATTGCTCTTTCTTTTAAAGTGCCCAGCTCTCTATCCGGCCCAAGTATTTTCTGCCTCTGCACCAGGGTGACTGGTGCATGTATCTATAAAACATTTACCTTCTGGGGTACATCCATTAGCTCCTTCTGGGTCAGGAACACATCCATATCAACTTCTTTCATACTCCCCGAATTCCTAGGGCAATGCCTGCTATGTGTGTGAGTTAACAGATGAGTGAGGGAACAAGATTTTCTGACTGCTCTAAGGCACGCTACCCTTTAACTGGCCAAGGCTGTGAACTGTTCTACAATAGACTTGAGCATCAGCATCACCCCAGCCAAGCTGAATCACTGGACTATCAAGGCTGTGATTCCAAGAGAAATCCATACAAACTGAATTTAGTAATTACAGAAAGCTGAAGCAGCACTCACCCGATTTCTACGAATGGATAAATTATCCTGATGATCAGCCCAGCCGCAATAGGCTACATAAAGCTACATCTCCTTGTATCAACAGTGCTAGATGAGGAATCTTTTAAACAGACTAACAGAGTTCCCTCATCTATAAAATAAATGTTATTTTGGGCTTTTTCCTGGCTCAGTTGTCCTAATGCTCTAGTGTAGGTTGATCCCAAAAGCACTATTTTACTCAATGTAAAACATTTTTTTAAAAATTAGTGCCAAAGAAAACTAGCACTAGAGTAGACCTGAGGGGCCATCAGCTCAGCCTATAACCTGATCATTGCTGGTGTGGCTTATTTTCAGAGCTTTCCAGGCATGACTGTGAATGGTGCTAACAATAGGCCTTGCCTTTTGTCTCTAGAAAGAGAAGAAGTGGTGGTGGCTGTAAGCACTGAGGGCCCTGTCCATTTTCCTGACAGCGTGGGTGTTATCCAGCCTGGCTCTGGTGGCCAGCCCACCTACTGCCCACATTAGCTTGGGCCTGCCACAGGTAACTCCTGGGTGTTGAGGAAAGGTCTTCTTAGCTGAGACCTGAGTGACCCATGGAAGCTGGGGAGTCCAAGGGAGGGCAAGTCTCATGGGGGTCAAATGACCTTGGAGTCTAACAAAGAGGTGGGAGCTCCCAGGTCTGAGGTTGGCTTTCCCCACCACGCAGTTCCAGAACACAGGCTGTGAAGGACTGTTCCACCACACAGCACTTCTCAAGCAATGAAGGATCCAATTTCTTATTCTTGTAAGCAGAGTCAGATATGTAACTGCTAATCAGAGGTTCTCATCAGCCTGAGGTAACCAGGGTTACTGCCCTGGTTGGATGTAATTCCAGCCAAGAGCAAAGATGTCCCAAAGTCTTGTTAGCTTGTGAAAATCACAAATAGGATCCCTACTAAAAATTTTTTTAATGTTAAGGGGTTGTCCATAGACCGGAATTATTACTTTCAAGAACCCCAGGATGGGGCCCTCTTGCATCCAGCCCAGGAATGCTATGCCTTAACTAGTTTCAGAGTGAATTAGGGTAGATGGTCATCCAGACAATGTTTCTCAGACTTCTTTCCCTTTATGTACATGCACTCGAGTACATAGTAACTTCCCAAGGACAGGACCCTTTCCTTTCCCTGTATCATGGCACAGTGAGGTCCCAGGAGTGGGGGTCTGGTATCAGACTGCAATTCTGCTTCCATGTGTACAAGTTGTGTGACCGCAGACAGAACACAAACTCTGTGCCTCATTTTCCTTATGTGCTACAAGGGGATAACAACAGCACCTTGGGCAACTCTGTCTCAGTTTCCTCAGCTGCAAAATGGGGATATTCATATAATGGAAGGTAAGCCTACCTCCTTAGGTGACTGTGAAAATAACATGAGTTAATACAGGTAAAGTGCTTAGAACTGTGCCCGGAACTCAACAAATGTTTTTAACAGCTTTGGTGAGATATAATTCACATACCATACAATTCACCTATTTAAAGTATACATTTCAGTGGTTTCTGGTATATTCACAGATATGTGCAACCATCACCATGGCGAATTCTGGAATGTATATCTCCTCAAAAAGAAACCCTATAGCCCATAGCTGTCAGCCCCCCATCTGCCCGTGCTCTTCCTCTTACTAAGCAATGAGTAATCTACTTTTAGTCTCTATCAATTTCCCTTTTCTGGACTTTTATATGAATTGAATCACATAGCATATGGCCTTCTGTGGCTGGCTTCTTTCACTGAGCATAATGCTTTCAAGGTTCATTGCATGGATATACCACATTTTGTTTATCTATTTGTCCATTTGGGTTGTTTCTATTTGGCTATTATGAATAATACTGCTATAAACATTTATATTCAAGTTTCTGTATGGATATATGTTCTCCCTTCTCTTGTAAATATACTGATGAGTGGAATTGATGGGTCATAAGGTAACTCTATGTTTAATCATTTGAGAAACTGCCAGACTGTTTTCCAAAGTAGCAGCACCACTTTATATTCTCACCAGTAGTATATGAGGGTTCTGATTTCTCCACATCCTTGCCTAACATTAGTTGTTACCTTACTTTTTGATTCTAGCTATTCCAGTGGGTGCTAAGTGATTTCTTATTGTGGTTTTGATTTGCATTTCCCTGATAGCTAATGATGTCCAGCACCTTTTCATGTGCTTATTGGCCATTTGTATACTGTCTTTGGAAAAGTGTCTATTCAGATCTTTGCCCATTTAAAAATTACATTGTCTTTTTATTCTTGAGCTGTAAGAGTTCTTTATATATTCTGGGTACAAATCCCTTATCAGATATATGAGTTGCAAATATTTTCTCCCATTCTGTGGGTTGTCTTTGTACTTTACTGATGATGTCCTTTGAAGCAAAAAGTTTTTAGTTTTGATAAAGTCTGATTTATCTATTTTTTTCTTTTGTTGCTTTTGGTGTCCTACCTAAGAATGCTTTGCCAAAGTCATGAAGATTTACCACTATGTTTTATAGTTTTTGTTTTTCCACGTAGGTCTATGATCCATTTTGAGTTAATTTTTGTATATGGTGTGAGGTAAGGGCCCAACCTTATTCTTTCACTGTGCTTATCCAGTTGTCCTAGAACCATTTGTTGAAAAAACTATTCTTTCCTTATTGAATGGGTTTGGCACCCTTGTCAAAAATCAGTTGACCATAGGTATATAAGTTTGTTTCTGGACTCTCAATTCTTATTTTTTTTTTTCCTTTTTGTCTTTTTGCGTGACCAGCAACGGATCGCAACCCTCAGTGTCTCGCCCATACCAGACCGAGACCGGCAACGGGATCGCAACCCTCGGTGTTGCGCCTGCACCTCGCTCAGCCAGTGAGCGGCCGGTCTGTATGTGGGATCCGAACCCTCGGCGGGAGCGCCGCCGCGCTTCCCAAGTGGCGCACTGTAGCAGTGCGCCACCTGGCCAGCCCAGGACTCTCAATTCTATTCCATTGATTTTTTGCCTATCTTTGCACCAGCACCACACCGTCTTGACTATCATTGCTTTGCAGTAAGTTTTGAAATTGGGAGGTGTGAGTCTTACTTTACCCATCTTTTTTGGGATTGTTTTGGCTATTCAGGGTCCCTTGAAATTCTATATGAATTTCAGAATTAGCTTGTCAGTTTCTACAAAGAAGGCATCTGGGATATAGATTGCCTTCAATCCATAACTCACTTTTGGGGGGGGTATTCAGTAAATATTAATAATTTTTTTTTATCTTCTTTTTCCTCCTCATCCTCTTCTTATTTCCACCACCACTACTACTATTACTTTTTAGCATTATGAGAAGTAAATAAGAAGATAAGCATGTAGTACGAGTTTGACGAATGTTTGCTATGATTGCTGTGTCCCAGAGACTGTCCTGGGCTGGCAGCAGAGTGGGCTGACTGACCAGCACAGTACCCTCTACCTCCGGTGGTTACCATGTGGAATACAGCCTGCTTATTATGTGCTCCCAAGTCTAGGGCTTTTCATCTTCTCAAGCGTGGCTTCCACTGAAGCTCAGGCCAATTTCTGCCAGCAAACAGCACAATCTCTGCTCATGCTCAGCTCCCACAGCCCTGTAACTGGGAGTTCCTTATGAGTGATACAAAACCACACACTCAATCAAAACACCTTCTCAGATGCCTCAGCAAAAAGGGACATCAGACCACAGAGTAAGGAAAGGAGCAGGTCTGGTCAGCATTTCTCAAACATGGGTCACTCAAGGACCACCTTCATGGTTTTTGGCCATAATCATACACCACCATACTTACTTTGCTTAGTAGTTTAATTTACTTCTACATACTGGAAACAAAAATATCTTATTACTTAAAAAGGAAATTTTACATCACTGCCTTAAGTGGAAAACTGGTATCACATGCTTTAAATAGGAGATAACCATGACAGCAAATACAGTGGAAACAAAACCATAGAATAAAAAGTTCTTTGTTTAAAAAGATTTGAAACTCTTAGAGGGATGTTAAGACATCCAGTGTCCAGCTGAAACTCTTTCCTCAACCTGATCAGAAGGACAGAGAGAACCGAAAGGGGCTTACTTCCCCCACTTAGTGACTGGGTGGCATGCTATGTGCAGTCACCTTGCACCACCAGAGCTGCACATGAGGCTGGGGAAGGGGCCTGAGAAGTGGGCTTCACCCTCCTGCTTTGTGCTCATTCTTACTGGCCTTCCCTGGATAGAAGTGGGAATCACAATGCAGACTCCCAGCATTGTTGCCAACCCAAAGTGCCCTGAACTCACTGGGAAAAGTTCCATAGAAGCAGCATCAGAACACTGCAGGGTCTGTAGAAGAGTTCCCCACTTTGGTGTATAGCAGCAGGGCTGCTTGGTTCTTCAGGTCCCACTCCAGAAATAGTGAGCAGAGCCTAGACGACCAAGTACACAGAGGTCGAGAGAGTATGGAGTCCTAGAGAGAGCAGCATGATGCCAGTGCCATCTCCTAGAAGGAACACTCCTTCCCCTGAAGGCATCCTGGCCTTGGCTATCTCTCCCTTGGCTTCTGCCTGCCTTTTCCCTCTGCACAAGGGTAGGCTTCCTGAGCTAAGACAAATGAAACCACAGCCATAAAGAACTCATCCTGTTACAGTTTTCTAAGCACTCTTCCCACACCTCGGCTCTGAGGGATGACCCTGCATCAGGAGAACACCCTGGCCTGCTTCACAGCTCACAAACTTGTCACCCTCAGCACAAAGCCATAAGTAGCCCTGAGCCTGGAGAGGGAGAGGAAATCACAATCTAAGACCAATCAATCAAACACAGACCAAGTCACAGAGCTCCTCTTAAGATCCTGTGTAGGCATTAAATGGAGAAATTGGCAAAGATCTGCAGAAATGGGAAAAATTAGATTCTGATATGAGATTCAGATAAAAGTTCAAGACAACAGAAGAAATGCCATCAAAATGATATGTTCAAGTGTGCACACATATGGGATACACCACCCAATAGAAGCATTAAACAGGGCCACAACGGATCGATGGGACAAAAAAACAAGCCATTTTAGGGAATGGTTGAAAACTGTTACCACCCTGGGGTGTGAGGCTGCTGATGTTCACACACGCCTCCCCCACCAGACACTAGAGGTAAGGCACTAGCAGGGGTGTCCAATGACAGTTTGCTAAATTAAATCCAGACATGAGGAGGCAGCAAAATGCCTTCCATGACCAGACGCACATGCACGGTCCAGGGAATGGTGTCCACATTGGCCTGCCTCTTACCATTCCCGGGCAGCTGAGGTGGCTTTCAGAGGCACTTGAGGGAGAATTCCTACCTTCCTTGTAAAATTACATCAGGGGCTGGCTATGCCGCCTACTACCCTGAATCCAGGGTGTAGCATATGATGCTTCCTCCTGCTTTTTCACTTTCCAGACCACTCACCCATTCATCTTCTGTGGCTCCAGAGGACAACTGCAAATTGTTCTTCTGACTCAAAAGCTTCACTCATGAGCATCTTTGTAGAGATAGGACTACTTTTTGAGTGACTCGAGGAGAGCTGCTGAGATTTGCACCACTCCCTCAAGGCACCACCATCGCCTCTGCCCAGTTACCTAGCCTAAGAAATGCGGTAGACTATCTGTTTCTGTCTTTTAGTGAATAGATGGCAATCCTATTCATCCACCTCAGGAAAGAGATCCATAGCTGAAGGCCCCAGTGATAATTAACCATGACATTACAAGGATCCAGCATCTGGATTATATGCAGTGGTACCCACATTTGCCAATCTGCTCTAAAGAAATTATTAACTTTTCCCCAGAATAATAGACACCCAGCAGTTGTCTCTAGAACCAATTACTGAAACAATTCTTCATTAAAACCTGAAGAATGTGATGCCTCAGTACCTCTGGATGTAGACTACAAAAGGGAACAGATATTCTTATCTGGTGGTAACTTATCAGTCCCTATTGGCTCAGCAGTGGGGGACAGGGCCTGCCCAGTATGTCCCTAGAATCGTCTCTGTCCCTGGAGGGTTTTTCCCAGCTGCAGGAAGCCTAGGCTAGGGAGGGGAGTGCTGACCTGGCTGCTTTTTATTAAAGCACCTTATTATCAAAGGGAGTTCTGGGAAAACGTAATTCCTTTTTCTCTTTTGAGACAACCCACTCAGTGCTTCTGAGTGGCACCAAGGCAATTGCCCATGGTTTCCACAGCACCAAAATTGGTGGTGCACTTTATAGAACTGGCCTCTACTTTGGCAGTGTATTGGCTAATGAACTGGGCATACTCATAATTATAGCTCAAAGCAGGAAGAGTCTCAGGCTGAGTGTCTGTGGTGGGCCAGTACAAAACTTTCAACAGTGCCCAAGAAGTGAGTCTGAGATGCAATGGTAAAGTGTATTCTCTATTGTCTGTCTCTGATGGTGGAAAAGAGAAAAACAAAAGGAAAGACCTTCCAAGAGATCCACAGAGATGTCTGCAGGGCATTGATGTGGGAAAATGTTCAGAGTGTGTACTGAGTATAAAGAGGGGCAACAAAATTATGTGTTCAGTTTGATACTAATTTTTATTTAAAAACACATACATATACATTGAAACAAGTCTGGAAATATATACACCAAAATGCTAACTAAAGTTTCCTCTCAGTACTAGGAATACAGGTTATATTTATTTTCTTCCATTTTAAAGTCTGTATATCTGGACTGCCCCTTCAGTAAGTGGTGCTGGGAAAACTGGACATCCACATGTAGAAAAATGAAACCAGACCTGTACCAAATACTATACCCCAAAACCAACTCAAAATGGATTAAAGACTTATATATAAGACCCCAAACTATAAAACTACTAAAAGAAAACAGGGGAAATACTTCAGGAAGTAGGACTGGGCAAAGACTTTATGAGTAAGACCCTAAAACCACAGGCAACAAAAGAAAAAATAAACAAATAGGATTATATCAAACTAAAAAACTTCTGCACAGCAAAAGAAACAGTGTTAACACAGCGAAAAGACAACCTACAGAATGGGAGAAAATATCCACAAACTATGCATCTGACAAGGGATTAATATCCAGGATATACAAGGAATATTAAAAAACAAGTACCTGATTAAAAAATGGGCAAGAAAGCTGAATAGGCATTTCTCAAAGGAAGATACACAAATGGCCAACAGACACATGAAAAAAATGCTCAACATCACCAAACATCAGGGAAATGCAAATCAAAACCACACTGAAATATTTTCTCATGCCAGTTAGACTGGCCATTATCAAAAAGGCAGAGAATAATAACAAATGCTGGCAAGGATGCAGAGAAAGGAGAAACCTACACTGTTGGTAGGAGTGTAAATTAGTGCAGCCATTATGGAAAACAGTAGGGAGGTTCCAAAAACAACTACAGATAGAACTGTCATATGATCCAGCAATCCCACTGCTGGGTGTATAGCCAAAGGAATGGAAATCATGATATTGAAGGGATACCTGCACCGCCATGTTTACTGCAGCTCTATTTACAATAGCTAAGAGTCAGAACCAACCTAAATGTCCATCAACGGATGACTGGATAAGGAAAATGTGTATATATACACAATGGAATACTACTCTGCCATAAAAAGGAATGAAATTCTGCCATTTGCAGCAACATGGATGAACTCAGAGAAAATTGGGTTAAGTGAAATAAGCCAGGCACAGAAAGAGAAACACTGCATGTCTTCACTTATAAGTGGGAGCTGAAAAAAAAAAAGAAAGAAAGAAAGAAAGATACAACAATCATAATAATCCCTTGAACTTTCAAAAGGAGAGAATGAAACTGAGGCCACCAGAGGTGGGAAGCAGGAGGAAGAGTTAGGGAGAAATTGGTAAAGGGCCACTGTATTAGTCCATTTCTGTTGATTATAACAAAACACATGGAAGTGGGTAACCTGTAAGAAAATGAAATTTATTGCTTACAGTTTCAGAGGCTATAATCCAAAGTCCAGGGAACACATCAGATGAGGGTCTTCTTTGGTGGTGGCTTTACAGCAATGCAGGGGTCTCACATGGCAGAAGATGGTGGAGCAGAGAGAGAGAGAACTTCTCATGGGCTCTTCTTTTAAAGCCCTCAGAACCATGCCCATGACCACCATTAAACAAGCAACTTAATCACCTCTTCAAGGCCCCACCTTTCAATTACCATAATAGGATTTCCTACCCTCTTAACACTGTCACAGTGGGGACCAAGCCTCCAACACATTAAACTTTGGGGTACACAATTCAATCCACTGCAGCCACAAGAAATGTTTGCATTGTGTAATGATTAAAAAAAAAGTCTATATATCCTAAATTACCTATAATAAATAACCATTAACTGTGTAACAAAAAATACTATTTAAGAAATGTGTGTGTGTGAAGGGCCTGCTATGCCAAAGTGTCTGGGTCCACTGTTGTCTGTTCTGTACCCAAAGTGTGGAAACAGACCAGGAGTGGAAGCAGACTTGGAGGGAAATAACTGCTCCACTGAGCCTATTTTCCAACAGAAATACCTTTTCAACAAATTTTTATAGCTATGTTGACATTACTTACATGAAAAAAGAATGTCAGCAGGATGGGAAAGCAAGACTTAGAGACTGTGAGCCCATGGTCAAGCACTTGCCCTCTCCTACTTCCCAGTCTGGCCTCAGACCCAAGGTATTGGAGCTTGGCTGTGCCTCTGACCACAGGCATGGGCAAAGCTGGACTGCAACCAAGGATATCTATGTGCCTATAGCTTTCAGAGAAGGATACCAGCCTTTGATCCAATCCCAAGCCCTGTTGGTACCTCATAGGCTGTCACAGATTGGGAGGAGCCTGATCCTCTTAGTCCCACCTTCTGAGAATCTCATCTTGTGGCCAGATATAAGGAGGATCCAACAGATGTGCTGAGAAGTGGCCCCACAAAAGGGTGTACGTGAGTGATGGGAGATGGAGACCCTATGTTGCATGTGCCTCAGGCTATGCATCTCCTCTCACCTCACCTCCTTAGAATGCAGTAAGATGTATGAAATAATGCTTCTGGATTAAAGCTTTGAGAAAGATGGGGAAGAAAGGTTATATCATGGCTAGCTATGGATTCCACAGATGAGAACTGTACAAGTGGTACTCCAGGTACCTAGATACTAATGTGGCTTTTTTATCCATTGCCATCTGGCTTTGCAATGAGCAGCTGTTAAATAAAAAAGGATTCATGTTTTAATTTAGATGACTTTGTGCTTCATAATGTGTCCATTTTTTTTTTCTGGAGCCAAAATGTTTGTTATTTTTTTGCAATTTCAGAAGTTATGAAATGATTCATGGTTTTGTTACAGCTGAAGTCAACCAAAACCATTCATAATTGTGAACAATCTCTGTTATTGTTAGAGGGAAAATGCCTAAGCATCTGTGCTTCCCAAAAACACATGGGGGGAGAATTCCAGTTTGGAAATGGAATGGCTGTGTTCTTCCCCCTAGAGTTAAATTTACACAGACTGATTTCCAGGGAGATGGCTGCGTTCTTCTGGTTGGAGCAGTGGGGTGACCACCAGAATGTGTGGTTTCTCCTCTTGTCTTCCTCTCAGATGCAGCGCATCCAGGTGGTAACAAACACTCTCTGCACGCTGGTAATTACCTGTTAAATGCCTGCCTCCCCTGCAAGAAGGTAAGGTTCACAAAGGTAGGACCATATCTGTGTTATTCACCCCAATATGCAGCTCCATGTCTGGTACATAGTAAGAGTCTAATAAGTTTTTGTTGGATGATGGCATAACTCCACTGACTAATGTCATTACTCTTTAGTCTTTTGATTCTTCATATTCTTTGTACTGTATTAATTTGTATTGGTTGATACCATCTACAACTATAAGAGAGACTGACCTAAAAACAAAAGAACAATAAAATGATGATAAATATTTTTTGAATGCATATTATGTTCCAAGCAATATGCTAGCACTTTATGTATAGCATTCCACCTCATCCTCACAAGTTTATGAATTAGGTTCTATCATTACTCCCATCTTACAGAGGAGGTAACTGAGGCTCAGATAAATTACGTAAACTTATCCAAGATCACCCAGCAATAAGTGGTGGAACTAGACAGACATATCCAAATGCTCAAACCCAAACACTCCAGCAACACTGCCATTGGTTAAAGTACTTCTGACTTCCTTTTTCAGAATGCTTTCAGAATCAAAAATACTTAATGATGGAAAAACTTCATTCTCTACTGGTGAGTCTGACTTTGTGAAACAATCAAAAGTTATTCAAAGCCATAAGGTATTTGATGATTACAGGGGATCACTGATCACTTTGGGAACAAAGCTGCTGGTGTAACTATAATGCTATGAGACAATTTGCTCTGATGAGTCATGGACCAGCTTGGAAAGGTCACTCCAGGAGAGAAGTATCAAGGTGTAATGAAACAGAGCACTGGACTGGGAGTCAGGAGGCTTGTTTGCAGGATGACCAAAGACTAGCTCTTCATCTTTCTGACCTTGGCCAATATAAACTGGGCTGGCCTGGAATACCCATTTTGAAGTCATACCTGGAAATTTCTAAGGTTCCTAAGAAGAGCACCTCCACTTTCCCTTCCTCTCTTCCAATCTGCCTCTGATGGTTAATTCTACGGATTCAAATGGACTGATATTTCGTGTGTGTGTGTGTGTGTGTTTGTGCACGTGCGCTGTGAGGGGAATAAAAAAGATACAGTTTAACCTAGGCCCTTTTCTTCTCCAATACATCCTACTTTGAAAATGATGCCTACGGTTTGATTCTGCAACGGAAACTACAGCCAGAATTGCCTGTATCACTCATTCTTTCTTCCCAAACTAGACCAGTGTGGATTTGCCAGAAAAGGTCAATCAGCTTGCCAGCTTCAGGAAAGATCTGGGAAGTAATGATGGGAGAACACTGTTTCCTCTTTACCTAAGAAGTGAAATCAAGAATGACTGCCTGAACTCAAGGGGAGACCTGGGCTGACAAAGCGCTTACCTTAAGACTGATGCCTAGCTTCCCCATGTCAAAATTGGCTATGACTCAGAGTTACCTGTCAGGCGAAAACAGGAGAGCCTTGATCCCCCTCTGTGATGGTTTCAAATAATAAAGACCCAAGTCATATACATATAATGCTCATATTTTACCAACTCCCTCTACTCCATTTCCCTTTCTATTTTATGCAGAACCATGAGATCCACAGATCAAATGAATGAGATATATGTCTTATCTCCTGCCAGAATCACTGCACATTCATCTTAATTCAACAGGCAGTGGCTAGAAACCAGGCAAGGTCACTCTTAGTCCCAGGATAGAGCTGGATGATACCGGCCGAGTAAGAGAAGGAGAGGCTGCAGCCTGCACAGCAAGACAGCCATGGAAGACTGTCCAGTGAGGCCGAGGAGGGCAGGGCATAGTGCACTTCCATCCAAGTCCCATGGACAACGGGAGGCTCTCTCTTAGCAAGCATTCCACCATGAGCACTTCTTTTACAGACAAGTTTTAGATAGATGCATGATCTCAGGGGATGCTGAGGAGAGCTGATCAGGCAGGTGCCAGGAGTCAAAGGAAATGGTGGTTGGGTGGAAGCTGTAACAGTGAAGGCCATTCACCTGGACTGCCTGTTTTCCAGCTAGCCTTCAATTCCTCTTGCCTTACCTATGTCCTTGTATTCTCTGTGGGCGTCAGCTTCCTCATCTGTAAATGGGCTGGGCTATATGCTCTCTCTAAGCTCCTCTCTTCTCTAAGATTCTCAATCTATAAGAAGTTTCTGGATGATCTAAGTGGACTGAGCCACCTGCAATCAGAGCGAAGTCCTGAAATCTCTTTGAGGGAGCCAACTGCCCGAAGAAATAACTTGTCTCAGTCATCAGCCATCAAGGGGGTGGAAACTTTATACCCCGTTCCCTTCCCTTCCAACTGCACCCTGAGAGTTGTGAGTTGTGGCTAAGCATCTCTGCCTGGTCAGAGAATGGGTGTCTTTTGTGGAACTCAAGTGCTCTGGCACCATATTTAAACCCCCTGAGGAGCTGCAGGGCGAGAGAGACAGGGATAACATTTTCATGGGAAGCTGGTGACTGAACATTAACTAGCCAGGTGCAGCACAGCTGCAGATGGCTATGCGCTGTCCACACCCAAGAGAAACAGGTCCTCTGACCCAAACAGATGACCAAGGGGAGAGAGGTAGACTAGCTTCCTCAATTTCCAGGGCCAGAATGTATTCTCTTGGAGGATCTTTGTGTTGGAAAGGGCCCTCTGAATGTCCAGTGTGGTCACTGGAAAAGGAAGGGGGGGAGGGCTTGTCCTGTTCTGAACCACACTCCCTCAAGAACTCCTATACCCTCATAGATATGAGAAGCAAATGACCTGGGGACTGGGGGAAATGGAAGCTGTAGAACTGAGAAGCTGTGAAGCTTTGACATAGTCCACAGGCTTATTCAACCTTTCAATGAGATATCCTCAGACTGGCTACCAGAACCTCATGGGAGAGCCTGAGGAACTGCAGGCCTAGCTAAATCTCAGCTAATCTCCAGCCTAAAGACATTCTGGGCCAGAGGGCCAAGGCTATGGGTTTGGCTGGTTGCACCAGTGTTTGCTCAGGCCTTTGCCACTCCCTAGGCTGGTTGCTACTGGGTTTCCAGCCAGAGAGGGTGAAACAGGTAAACTCTCCTTTGGGTGTCACCTCCCACCTCCAGCCAGATCAGGAAGACTGGTCATTTAGGGTCAGTCACAGTCTTTAAAAGTACCTAACTCTGGCTCCTTCAGGAATATAAACAATGTGGATGGGGGTATGTGGATGAACACACCGCCATGGAATGGAATGGAATCAGCTTCCCAGTGCAGGAGCCCCAGGCAGAGCTTACGTTACTGAAGCAAAGAAAGGCCAGGGGCAAATCGATATCATGCTTCCCAGCAGAGTGGGTCAGCACAGCATCTGGGCTGCTTATTTTGGTCTAGTGCCTAGGTTATGTTTCCTCAAGAGAGGGTAAAATCAACATCAGCAGGTCAGCGGTGCACATGCCATTCCATGGTGCAGACCCACAGAAGAAGGGATGTGGAGCTTCTGGGGGATAAGAATGTCAAGGTGGCCGGGGGGCTCTCAGTCCCCCTTAGACAGCTAGGGGCATTTCCCCTTCAACAGCAGTGTCACAGGCAGCATGTTCCCTGTGAGAATCCAGAGGTAAATTGTTCTCACAAAGGCAACTGTCTTGCTGGGGTAGACAGACTTGCATGTAGTAACCAGGAATAGAAATCCACAAGGCTTGAAACCTTGAGGCCTGAAACATCCAGATGACACTGTCACCTTCCAGGAAATCACCTCGTGCTCTGCTTCTAAGTTCCACACCATGACTTGCATCCTCGTGGTGGCTGGCTTCTCATTCACACACAGAGAGGACAGGGCAGAGGAAGCAAAATCCTTGCCCTGCAGAAAGCAGTTCATTTTAACCTGGTGCCTACTCTGCTGGAACCTGACTCTCAGAAATGTGCATTGTTCTCCATAAAAAGTAGACCCTCCATCCATATTCTCACTCGCTCAACTAATCTTTACTAAGCATCTACTACGTGCCAGTCCCTGTTCTAGACACTGGGGGCACAGTTGTGAACAAAACAACGTTGCTGCCCACATAGAGCTCTCATTCTAGTGATAATAACAGTATTAGGTAAGTGCTCCTAAGGATTGGCTTTGCACTGGGCGCCATTCTAAATGTTAAACATGGGTATCACGTAATCCTCAAAACCACCTTAAGTAGGTACTATGAGCATGCCATTGTACAGGTGAGGAAAGAGACACAGCTAGATTAAGTAATGTTCCCTGGTAATGGCAGGATTCAGATCCACTCAGCTCAATGATACTCTCCCTCCCAAGCTATGTGAGTGTCACTGATGCAATCTCCTAATGGTGAATTCTTTTTGGCCTGTCTTGAAAGCCATTTGTACAGAGAGCGTGTTTTGCTGTACTCACAAAATGGAAAGAGCCCGTAGGCTTTCTTAGGACAATAAAAACAGAATCACAAGACTATAAAGAGGGGAGATGTCTTTGTGAAGCTGTCTTTCTTTTGTCCTTCTGGTTACAAGAAGTAAAAAGCTGGTCAGAGGGCACTTCACCCCCAACCCCTTTGAGGAGGCCTCTATGTCATATTTTTTCCCAATGTATTTTACTACTAAAACAAAGAAATACTAGGGTTGTATGAAATAAAAAGTAAAAGTTGGGTACTCTATTATGTGAGTGATCTGGTTGCTTTGTGGTTGGAGGAAAACTAGCTCTGTGAGAGGCCAATAGTTTTTTATTTTTTTTTGACCAGTAAGGGGATTGCAACTCTCGGCATGGTGCAGTCCGTACCACGCTCAGCCAGTGAGCGCATCGGCCATCCCTATATAGGATCTGAACTGCAGCCTTGGCGCTCCCAGCGCCACACTCTCCCGAGTGAGCCACAGGGCGGGCCCCAATAGTTTTTCATGCAAAAGGAGTTCTGAGGTCAAACAAATGTGGGAAACTCTGAATTATACAAAAAGAGCTGCTTGATGGCATGGTGCAGTCCGTACCACGCTCAGCCAGTGAGCGCATCGGCCATCCCTATATAGGATCCGAACCACAGCCTTGGCGCTCCCAGCGCCACACTCTCCCGAGTGAGCCACAGGGCGGACCCCAATAGTTTTTCATGCAAAAGGAGTTCTGAGGTCAAACAAATGTGGGAAACTCTGAATTATACAAAAAGAGCTGCTTGATTTTTTTTAACTACAGAACTTCTCAGAGCCTTTAATACGCTAAAGTCCACTGTGTCTCTCCAACAGTGTTTATAGTAGGTAGCATTTTCTACCCTTACTTGACCTTATAACTCTTTTGGGGGGAGGTGTAGAACACCAGAATTCCAAGGAATAAGAACCTAGGAAATGCCTGACTCATTAGAGTCACTCTCTCTAGCCAGAAACACCATTTGTCTCACTGGACACATTTCTGAAGATGCGTGAACTTCTCCAGCAACTACCTCAGAGCTACAAGACTTAAGAGGGTCAGTCATTTTAAGAGCAAGCATTAGGAGGTCCTTAAACTTTGGGGGATTTTTTTTTGGTAGGGGAGTCTGTAGGAGGGAGGAAACATCAAAAGATCAGCAATAGTAAAGAAAGAATTTTTAAAAACCCCTGTCATTTGCAGCAACATGGATGAGCCTGCAAGATATTATGAAATATCTTCATAAGAAGATATTTAGTATGACTTATAATAAGTCAGGCACAGAAAGATAAATAACACATGTTCTCACTCATATGTGGGAGCTAAAAATAATAAGTTGAACTTTTAGAAGCAGAGAGTAGAATTGTGATTACTAGGGGCTAGGAAGGGGATGGAGAGAGGGTAGTGAGAGGTAGGTTAATGGACACGAAATTACAGCTAGATGGGAAAAATAAGTTCTAGTGGTATACAGTAGTGCTAGGCATCTACAACTAACAATAATTTATTGTATTTTCTCAAATGGTTAGAAGAGAGGAGCTCAAATGTTCTCATTACAAAGAAATGATGAATTGTGGTGACAAATTTCCTAACTATCCTGATTTGATCATTACACATTGTATACATGTATTAAAATATAACTCTGTACCTCATAGATATGTACAACCAATAAGTTTCAATTAAAAATAAATAAATTCCCCCAAAATTATTGTATTCTCATAACCACAGCTAAAACTTTTGTGCTTGGTACACACATGGCACAAAGGTATAGCAAAAAAACAGGGATCGTTTAATAAATCATGAACATAAATTAGTTATATTAATTAGAGAAATTTATATTTTAAATATAAAGTATTATCATTTTTTTTTCTTTAGGACTTATGTTTATCTATGCTTATCTTTCTGTTCCAATAAACACTTTAAACAACAAAAAAAGCAGGCATCTGTCAATGCCTTGCTGTGTGTCCCTAGGCAGGTCCTTTACCCTCTTTGGGTATCAGTCCCCACACTCCCATCTGCAGTAGATGGGAATGGACTGGATAGTCTGGGGGTTCTACCAGCTTCCACATTCTCTTTCTCTCTCTGATCTGCCAACCAGATTTGGAAAGTGCTGGCAGGCAGCCATGGTGATGACACTGTAGCCAAGATATGCCTTCTCCTGGGACCAGGCTCCATCTCGCTAAGGGCACTGTCCTGTCAGGTAGGGAGAACACTCAGCCTCAAAGGAGCAAAGGCCCCTTAGGGAATACAAGTTGGATTGCCGGAGAGTTGAAAACCCTTGACTTCAGGTGCCAGTGCCTAGCACCAAGCCAGGTGATTTTTGAAGGAATCACAGATGAGCCCCTTGAAGTAGGTCTTCTAACACAGTCTGCATTTAGATTTATTTAAGTGTTTCAGAAAGAGGTGTCCACTCTATTCCTTGACCCAGTCCCTCCCACCTTCCCAGTTCTCCCAGTGCCCCCATTGTTCTCCCAAGTCCCACTATCTCTCCAATCTCTGCTCACAGAGAACATGCCAAGTACTCTTCTAGGTGCTGGGATACAGCAGTGAACAAAACAGACCCGGACCTGGCTCTCACATATATTCTAGAAAGGGAAAACAGAGAATGAACAAATAAATACATTAGAGGTGGTGGTAAATGGAGAAGAATTAAGCAGAGTATGGGGACAGAGAGTGATAAGGACTGCTACTTTAGATAGGGTGTCATGGAGGCCTCTGGGAAGAGGTGACATTTGGGCAGAGACCTGAATGAAGGGAGTTCTTCCTCTGGGTAAGAATGAGTCTGTTGTGAGCCCACCTCCTACCCTAGATTTCAGAGGGTTGGGAAGTGAGTTGCCAGACAAGGGCCTGACTTTGCCATGGAGGGGTTGGCTGAGCCTGAACAATGACCAGCCAAGTTTTTCATATAGAGGGTAAGCCCAACTGCCCAGGTAATGGTGCCGTCCTGGTTTGGGACTTGTACATCATTCTCCTCACCTCTTCCTGTGTCTTTGGGTGCTTGTTTTATGATGTATCAATGGGATAGGGATTAACCAGATAAGAAAAGCTGAACAAAGCCTCAACTGTTTCTCAGCAGATACAGACATCCAGGGCACCAACTACACAGTCCCGGGCTGTGAGGTTGTAGACTGACAGTTCATAATGGGACAGGGCCTCGCTTTCTGTCTTTTGGC
Organism: Galeopterus variegatus; assembly: GCF_000696425.1. NCBI lineage: Eukaryota > Metazoa > Chordata > Mammalia > Dermoptera > Cynocephalidae > Galeopterus > Galeopterus variegatus. Next base: position 423,180 of record NW_007727015.1, read on the forward strand.
CTCAGTTTCCCATCTGGAAATGCAAGGGCTGGATGATCTTTAAAGCCTTTCCAGTTTTAAGCCACTGTATGACTCTGGACATGCATGGACTGGGTTTCCAGGAAGAGGCAAACAAAGACACAAAGAATGAAGAAACCATATCTAAGAGTCAGTGGAAATCCTTGAGCTTTTACTGCCATCTTAGAAAGATGTTCGGAAACTTAGTCACTGACGCATTAACCCGAAAAGAGGTCCTTAGCTATCCAACATCAAAGCCTTGTGGCTGAGTCTCAGTGGTCCATTTCACATACCACATTGGACCTCCGGTTTATATAAAACAAACAATAAAGGTTATTCCAACAGCTTCAGGGATATTTCGTTCTCTGTGCCTCTCCCCGCCCACTCTCTGATTGGGGATGAAGGGCAGAGCTGTAAAATCTGCTTGAGAAGTAACTACTTATCAGGGTGCCAGGCAAGGCCCTGTTTGCTGAAGGCACCATTTGACCCCCGCCCACTCTCTGATTGGGGATGAAGGGCAGAGCTGTAAAATCTGCTTGAGAAGTAACTCCTTATCAGGGTGCCAGGCAAGGCCCTGTTTGCTGAAGGCACCATTTGATCAGGTGCAATCATCATCCAGGTCTGAAACAACAGATGGTTAAGGCTTGGAAGTGAACGTCCTGTTTCCTCTGGACAAGCCATGTTTGTACAGGGGACGAGTGGCATGAGATCCTACTGTGGGGCAGGGAAGGGACGAGGCCCCACATCAGCCTCCACTGCGGCCTTTGCACACTAGGTTGCATGACCCCTGGGTGCACAAAACTCACACCAGGAGCATACCATCCATTAAGTAAACGCAGAGCAGCAGCTTTAACTGAAGCTTTTTAAAAAAAGTTATGTAATATAAGTGGCTAAATAATCAAAAGCATCATTCTTTTTAGTACAACAAACAGGAGGAGTTTGTTTTACTCTATGAAGGAGAATGCAAAAATCTATATAAATTTTTAAAATAAAAAGCCAGATGTCAAAGAAATTCTGGACTTGAGGTGGGCTGCTTCAGGCAATGCCATTCAGCCTCATCAGGCACACACTCACTAGCCTTCTCCACCAGGGAAACCTAATGGAAAAGTTTGAGAGGCTCTAGGAGTGCAAAGAACCATGATTTCTTTTATTCCACAGATACTCACTAGGCAGCTGCCATCTGTTTGCCACGGTTTTAGGCACTTTGGAATTAGATATACTTGAGTATCTGGGCCTCAGTCAGGAAGGCAACAGCTGAGAGCGCACATCAAACACGCCCCAGGACCAGTAGCAGGCTCAGGTCTGGGAATAGAGCTCATTCCCCGAGGTGCAAGTACCAAGCCAAGAACCAGCCTGCAGAGGCCACTCTATCAGGTTCCTGTAGAGCAAGGGACACTGCAATGTCTCCCAGGCCAAGCAAGTAATACGTGTGTAAAGTGGGCAGGTGGTGAGATGGTAGGGAATGGAGGAGCCTGAGAGTGGTGACAGGAGAATACAACACATCTAAGGATAGGTTATGGTCTCTGGACAATGATTCTGTAATTTCCACTCTAGTCTAAAGGCTATTCCCAAACTTCCTAAAGATCCACTCTTAAAATCCAAAATACGTAGCATAGAGCTGAGGGTGGGATGGTTTCTGGGGAGCAGGCTCTTGGGGTAGAGTCAAACCTAACTGTGTTCAAACCCAGCTCTGTCACTTACTGGCTGTGCAACCTTAGTTAAACTTCTTAGCCCCTTTCATCTCAGTTTATTTTTCTGTAAATGGAGAAGAAACCGCTAAACTCACAGTTGTTAGGATTACCATTTAAATGACATAAAGGCTCATGTGCCTACAAGGAGCTCAGGTGCCTGTGCAGCAACCTCTGGCCCGCTGTGACCTGCAGTGACTATAGGTTGGATGCTGCGACACCCAGAAGCTGAGAAATGGGTGTTTTAGGATTCAGTGGCCTTTGAGGATGTGGCTGTCAACTTCACCCTGCAGGAGTGGGCTATACTGGATCATTCCCAGAAAAAACTCTACAGAGATGTTGTCATGGGGGAAATCTTTACAAATGTGGCTTCTATAGCAATCATATGACAGGCAAAGTCAGTGAAAGTAAAGAAAGTCATTATTGTGGAGAAACCTTCAGTCAGATACTAAATCTTAATCTGAATGAGAAAAGTACTCCTGGAGTAAAATCATGTGAATGTAGTTTGTGTGAAAAAGTCTGCATGTGTCATTTATCCCTTAATAGGCACATCCCATCTCACACTGGATCTAAACCATATGAGAATCAGAAATATGGAGAGAAGCCATATACACATAAGCAATGTGAGAAAGCCTTCAGTTACCACCCCTTTCAAATTCATGAAATAACTGGAGGGAAATCTTATGACTGTAAGGAATGTGGGAAAGCCTTCATTTCTCTCAGAAGGGTCTGGAGACACAACACACACTGGGGATAGACCTTATAAGTGCAAGGTATGTGGGGAAGCCTTCGGCTACCCTAGTTCATTTCAAAGTCATGAAATAACTCACTGGAGAGAAACCCAATGACTGTAAGGAATGTGGAAAAGCCTTCAGGTGGTCCAATTCCTTCTGAATGCATGAAAGAATTCATACTGGTGAATGAAAACAATGTGGTAAACCTGTTCCCATCGAAAACATGAACAAACTCACACTGGAGAGAAACTCTATAAATGAAAACAATGTGGCAAAGCTTTCAATTGGTCCAATTCTTTTCAAATACATGAACAAACTCACGCTGGAGAGAAACACTATGAATGTAAACAATGTGGTAAAACTTTCATTTGTTCCAGTTCCTTTCAAAAGCATGAAAAAAATTCATAGTGGATAAAATGCTAAATGTAAGGAATGTGAAAAAGCCTTTAGTTGGCTCATGTACTGACAAAGACATGTACAAATGCATACTGTATTGAAAATTCATTAGTTTTCAAAATGCAGAAAAGTTTATAATTTTAACAAATACTTTAAAAGTCATGTGAAGACTCACACTGTAGTGAAATCCTATAAATGTCAGTAATACAGAAAGCCTAATGAAAATCAATTCACGTATTATACTCTACAATATTTCCAACATGAAAGAAACGTTGTAAAAGTAATAAATATTTTACATTTATTAGTGGCTTATTTCTTAAAATGGACCTATGGATTACTGATTTCTACTTCTTTTGCAAAGAAACATTGAAGTGATATAGTTCTGTAAGTACTCTTTAAGCAACAGTACATGAATTTAATAGCTATTTTTAGATCAGTTAATAAAGTTTTCTCTTTCCATAAATAAATAAATAAATGACATAAAGTATGTAAGTGCCCAGAACTTATAAAATAGATATCTCATATGCATCTAAAAATTAACAAAGCCAGAACAGAAACCACTTCCCTGTCCTCTTTCTCCACCTCTAGTCTTTTCTACTTCAGTGGATGGCATCACCATCCTCCCAGGGGCTCAGACCAGAGAACTTGGGATGCTCATCAGTTCTTCTTGCTTCCTCACCCTCACAGCCCAACTCAGGGATGTGCTAGAGCTGGCTCGGCCTAGCTCATGAGAGCTAACTTTGTGCATTGTTCACCGGTCAGATCGGCAGCTTGAAATCAGCCATGGTGGGAAAATGACACCACAGAAACTGGCAAACTCCACAAACAAGGGCTTCCCTCTCACCTCTCACTGGTTTACCAGCACACCACTGTCTGAATCATAAGCCCTATTGACTGTAACTGCAAAACATTGCCTGATTCCTATAATTTCTCCCAGTCCCCTGCCATAACCCTGGTCCCAGTTATCACCCAACTAAAAGACTATGATGGTGTCCTCCCTGGTCTCCCCACTTCCTGTCTTGCCCCTCCACAGCCCAGCCACAGTGAACTTTCAAAGTATAATTCAGATCCTCTCTCTCTCTCCTAATTAACTCCCTCCAATGGCTTTTCAGCACTTTCAGAAAAATTCCTGAAGGCCTTTCCTACACGTTGGCCCCTTCCTAGAGCCCCAGCCACCCTTGCAGGTTTCCTGTCTCCAGGTCATTGCAAGCTCACCACTGCCTCTGCTTTGTACTCTCGCTCCTTGTTTGGAAAGTTCATTCCCCAGAGCTTTGCATGGCTGCCTCTTTCTCATCATGTGAGTCACCTCAGCTGAAGTAGTTCCCCAGCTATCCACAATCACATTTTCCTACTTTATTCTGTTCGTGGCACTTGGTACCTGCAATGATCCCATTTAGTTAATTGCTTGTGTGTTTATCTTTCTTCTTGAAACTAGAATGGCAGCTCCCTGGCAGAGGAATATCCCCAGTGCCTAGAACTGTATACACAGCAGACACTCAATAACTAGTCTTATTGATTATTATGCCACTGTTTTACTCATTTCCTATCTGCTAAAATGAACTCCATCCTCCTATCAAAAAGCAGAGAAGATGGCTCCAGCCCCATCAGATCTGGACAGAGTGCACACACACAAACATTGACCCGCCAATCAAACAAAGCTTAGATTTAACTAGCTAGAGTCCAAATAACTCCTGCTAGTACCCTCTGGGTGACTAGAGAGAGTCACTACCACCCAACCTCCATTTCCTCATCTGTACAACTGGGCAAATCACACCTGCCTCGGGAGATCAGTGTAAATCAAAGCAAGCAACGCACAACAGTGCCAAGCTCTTGGGCTGGTGTACAGTAGGAACACACACGTTTCCCTTCCCAGGTATCACCCATATATTCCATTCCTCCAATGAGTTATCTGGTACCCCTGACATCATGACACTTGGTGTTTCTTGCCTAGAAAAGAGCCAGTTCAGATTTTGCTCAGCCCTCCTCAGACACAACAAAGCCCTAATTCCAATGAGATAGCATAAATGCCACATCCTGCTCTACAGAGATATAATGACTTTTCCTGTAGCTGCCTTGTGTCAGGAGCAGCCTGGCACAGCCTCAGGACCCAGAGACACTGGGCACCACCCCTTCCTGCCTTAGCTGTTTCCCATGGAGATGGGGCCACTACCAGCTGCCCAGAAAGATCTCATTGGCTACCAAGCTGTGTTCAGTCTCAGCAGATCAGGGAGCCCTAGGAATAACAGCACATCTCTGTTCCTGAAGTTGATATGAATGTTCTCAGGCAATCCCTCTGAAAGGGACCTGAACCCAAGGTTGTCACTTGGGACCCTGAAGGTGTCCAGATGGGTAACAGATGGGAAAACTGAGTCTCCAAAAGCCAAATGGTCCTAAGTACCATAAAACTGTAAATGTAAATGGGCGGACTAAAACCCAAGTCCCCTGTGCCATGCAGTCCTACGACACAGCAGAGGGGGATCAGTACAGGCGTGAGTGGGCAGCAGGCATGTGGTTGCTGTCCTATTGGGGAGCTGCCTCAGGAGATCTAGAGAAGCCTGAGAAAAAGCTACAGACAGGCCTTGCCAAAGGCCACCTCTAGGAAGAAAGGGTGGGGGCACTCACTCTTCTATGTCAGTTCCTCTCTCCGAGGCTGCACCCGGGTCCAGGGCCTGAGTCAATACCTCTATCCCACTAGACTGGCCTCTGGCTTGGCTTAGACCACAGAGTCTAGAGACCTCCACAGAATTGAATACAACCAGGTGGAGAGAAAGACGTACCAGCCAGGGAGGCCCTGGCTACTCTGCAGGGCTCTGCCATTACCTGTCACCCGAGGCAGGTCCCTTCCCACTGAGCCTCAGATTCTCAGGTGTAAAGTGATAGGCTTGAACTGTCAGCCTCTTCTAAGAGTCTCTCCATCTGTGACATTCTCTGAGCCCAATTGCACTCACACAAGTCATTTACGTTTTCTGGTTCTCGATTATTCATTCAACATACATTTATTGAGCATCTTTTCCAGTCCAGGCACTGTGGAAGGCACTCTGGCGGATGAAAGAGATGAATAAAATGCAGTCCTTTCTCTCAAGGAGTTTTGAGTCTTGTTCCTTGGGCAAGTTACTTAGTGTCTCCAAGCCTGTCTCCTCAACAGTAAAACAGGTTTGATAACAACTCCCACAGCGAACACCAACTAAATACCAGTGTGCCAAGAGCTATGCTGAGGGGCTTCACATGCAAGCCCCACAACCCAAAAATGGGTAACATCATCTTCTCCACTTACAAAACCAATAAGTCAAGGAAATTTCTGTAGGTCATGGTGATGATCAGTATAATGGCCTCCCAAAGGTGTCCACATCCTAATCCCTGGAACTTTACACAGCAAACAGGACTTTGCGGATGTCATTAAGGTTATGAGATGCGGCGATTATCCTGGATTATCTGGGTAGGCCTGATCTAATCACATGAGTCCTTAAAAGCAGAAAACCTTTCCTGGCTGGATCAGGGAGAGAGAGAGATGCAACAATAGAAGAAGGATCGGCAAGATGATCTGAGAAAGACTCACAATTTCTGCCTTTGAGGAAGGAGGAAAGGGGCTGCCAGCCAAGGAGTGCAGACCTCAGTTTATAGCCAGGAAGAAAAGGGGGACTCCTACCACTGCAAGGAATTAAATTCTGCAAACAATCTCCAAGAGCAGGAAATGGATTCTCCCCCTAGAGACTCCAGAGAGGAATGCAGCCTGCTGACACCTTGATTTTTAGTCCAGTGAGAACTGTACCAGACTTCTAACCAACAGAACTATAAAATAATAAATCTGTATTGTTTTAAACCATAAAATCTGTGATCATTTGGAACAGCTGCAATAGGAAACTACCTCAGCACCAGTTCCCATTATAGTAGCAAAGCTGTACCATTTTGTTTCCCCAGGTGTCCAATGAATGGACTGGACTAAATGCTCCCCCAGGATCTGTCTCTCCTGGGTTCTTCCTTGACCCACTCCATTTCTGCATATCCTTCCTCACACATGCCTAAAAGAAGTTCAAGCTACCAGGCTCCAGGATGAGCTTCAAGACTTCAGTGGGGCAGACAGAATTTCCTGTACCTGGTGAGCACACGTGAGAGGGATAAGATCTCACAGGAGGAATGGCTTGTATTTTTTTTTTTTTTGAGAAGGCCATCAATAAAGGGGCTCACAGCACTCCAGGGTTTAGGATGGGTGAGATATTCTAATCTAGGTTATCACATCATCCTGGCTGTAGAGGGGCAAACCCCAGGTCCAACCAGGTATTTATTTTAAGGATACCTTTAGACAGGCCTAATCTAGGTTATCACATCATCCTGGCTGTAGAGGGGCAAACCCCAGGTCCAACCAGGTATACCAGGTATTTATTTTAAGGATACCTTTAGACAGGTAGCCCACTACCTCCTGCTATAACAACCCTAGTGTTCTACAATATGGAGGGAACAGGGGGATTTCCATCAACTTTTTGGGTCTGTTGCAGAAATAATGAAAAAGGACTGCAAAGCACATTGCAAATTGAGGAGGCTGCCTCACTTGCCCTACAGAATTGTGAACATGCTGCTGCTCCCTCTCTCCCTCCCACTGACATACTCTGTTCTTAATAAGGCTCCCATAAAGATCTCTCCTGCGAGATAATCATAGACTCTCAGGGGCATGCCACTCTTAGCTGTCAGCATCATTTAGGAAGACCTTATAAAGGCTTTCTAAACCTCCTGTTAATCTCAAAGTTGAGCTCTCTTAAATATCCCGTTAAATCCCATTACAGAACTTCTGTGCTTGACTTCCAGCTCTTTTCCTAAGTTTCCGCAACATCCCACCTGTCCTCTTGCCATCCCCCCATAGAAGTAGAGCACTTGGGTCAGATGGCTACATTCTCTCAGAGTACCATGGCTGGCTCTGGTGCTGGTCACCCCTCTCTCTGCTTTGGTTTCCTCCCCAACCCTGAGATAAAAAATTGAAGACCATAGGACACTGGCATGTGTACATCTTTGCTGAGACAACAATAACAATTGTCACAATAATCACATCCCTGCTCTCATCCTCTGTTCACTGTGACAAGATACCTTTTGGAGAATTAACAACCGTTTTCAAGGAATAAGACTATAATCTCCTCAATCTGTTCCAGAGTTTCTTGATCTGCAACCCAAGAACAACTGAGGCAGGGTGTGGTCGGTCTTTAGACTGCCTTTAGGAGACTGTTAACCTATGTATTAGTCTGTTTGAGCTGCTATAACAAAATACCTGAGTCTGTGTAACTTATAAAGAACAGAGATTTATTTTCTCATAGTTCTGGAGGTTGGGAAGTCCAATATTAAGGTGCCAACATTCAGTGTCTGGTGAGAGCCCTTTTGCTGTGTCCTCACATGGCAGAAAGCAAAAGGACAAAAAGGGACAGAAGTGGTAAACTTGCTCCCTCAAGCCCTTTTATTAAAGCGCTAGTCCCATCCATGAGCATAGAGCCCTCATAGCCTAGTCGCCTCCTAAAGGCCTCACCTCTTAATACTGTGGCATTGGGGATTATGTGTCAACATGAATTTTGGAGGGGACACAAACATTCAAGTCATAGCAACCCCTGTATGCAAACACTTGTTTTTTTTCAAATTCAAAAATGCAGGAGCATTTTTCTATGGAGATTCTTCATAGGTTCCATCAGTTTCTCAAAGAGGTATGTGATCCAAAGAATATTAAGAATCTCAATTTGAGGCACTAAACTTTTCCAGGAGACTGAGAATGCTTGCAGGAGAAAGTCCAAGTGTCCAAGTGGAAACCTGAAACTTATCATGGAACCTGGCCATAGTAGGGTCTTAGTAAATTATTTTTGAAAGAATGATTCCTGAAAGCACCTTCCCAGGTGATTTTTTCATGAGTCAAGAAAAGAGGGCATGGAAGAGGTGGAGGTGATTTTTGTAGGCAGGTGGGTATGACGGCAGACCGTAGGCTAGGACTCAGGAGGCTTGGCTCCTTGTCCTAGGTCTGCCTCCAACCTAAGCTTCTTTACCTGCAAAAAGAGGTCAAAGTCATCTGTCCTGCTTGGCTGTCCAAGGAGCTGTAGTGAGATTTCACAATAATAACAGGTGTGGAGGAGTTTTGTCAGCAACCGCCTGCCTCCATCTTCTGCTATTTCTGTCATGGTTTCCGGGACTACCATACCATTCCTTTTGTTCTTCAGGATCTGGCTGGTATTAGAAGATTTTCTTCTGCTTTGTTGGATTTTTGGACTAACGAGGGCCTTCTCTAGTTCCAGGAATTCAAATTCTCAGGGTTTGGAGAGCCCAAGGCACCAGGACCTTACCCTACCAACAGCAGCCACATGGTAACATCCCCCACTGCCCTGGGAGCTTCAGCACACACCTCCAGGTGGGCTGGGGGTTTCAGGATTCTTCCAGAGAATGGGGGAGGTCAGGGCCACAAAGGAACCACATGAAAAGCAGAATATGGCAATAGACAAAGGCCTGCATCAAGGGTCAAGAGATTAAATCTTGACCTCTGGTTTGCTGTGTGAACTAGGAAAAGTTAAATTTCCTTTTTGTGTATTATGTCTTTATCTGAGGGATGGGATTTAGGGGAGAAGAAGGTTAGATCTCCTAATACCTGATATAAAAGAAAAAAGTCTTTAAAGAACCCCGGTTTTCTAGAAGGCAGTCATGATGATTTGACAAACAGAGACCTCCAGAAGGCTTTTGCTTTGAAAAAGTGTATGCAAGAGCAACAGAGCCTTAGCTTTCCAAGCCTGGCAGGCTTCTCAACCACACAGGGACTTCCTCCCTGAGCTGATGTTTTGCCAGAGCGGGGAAGGCTAGGTGAGTACTCACTGCTAGAAGGTCTCTGGAGCTCTAGGAAGGCAGGGGAATAGGAGGGGTTAACAACAGCCGACCTAAACCCAATGTGGTGGTTTCAAACCCAAGACCCAATGGGATGGAAAAGGCCTGGTAATTGGGCACAAGTGCACTCCCTGAGTGCACCAACACTTCCATCAGCACCATGCTCCATGGTGTCCCTAGGGTGCACTGGCCTCTCTCTGCAATGGTTCAGCTCAGAGGTGTAACTGCGGGGTAACAGCAGGAACAGCTCCAACAAAGCACATTCCCTCAAAGTGGTATCTTCTACATTGTAAAAAATGTGTGGGTGCGTGCCCACAATGACAAGATAATAGGAGGAGCAGAGTAAAGCAAGGGTCAGTCTGTTCGATGTGCAATTGGAACACCAATTGTCTATGGATTCAGAGAAGGCTTCCATGAAGGGACATCTATACTGTGGCCTGAACTGTGAGTAAGATTTGGCCAGGCAAAAAGCAAGATTAAAAGGGCTCCAGAAATAGGGAACAGCACGAGCAAAGGCCTGGAGATGAATGAGAGAGCACACACAGTATGCTACAAAAACTGAAGGAAGACGAGTGTGATTCAGGTACAGAAGGAGGCGACACAACTGGCTGGAGAGACAAGTAGAGGCTGGACCATGCAGGGCCTTGAGGCTGTCGTAGGGAACTAGGCAGCAGGGAGCCAGCAAGTTGCTGTCGAGTTCTCATGGAAGCAGAGCAAATGCCCTTCTCAAGGGCTGGCTCACGGAGCCAGGTATCATGGTGGATGCTGCAGCTGGACCCCAAGTTCACCAGGTCTCATCCTCTCATTTTATGGGAGAATTATCTGCTGAAAATATCTCTTGCCAGGCCTGCTGGAGCAGAGCATTAATGCTCCACTTTTGTTGTCTCCACTGGTATTGTCACCTCATCTCCAACTTCCTCCCTGTAGCTCATGCCCCTGCAAGACCCAGAAGACTGGCGGGTGATGGTCTATCCCTGCCTACCAGGAAAGGTGTGTGAGGTCTAGATGCAAATCACCTCTTCATTCAGGAGGGTATAAGCCAGATGGGCATCAAACTTAGGAAGAGAGCAGCTCTACTTGGCATAATGGGATATTTTTCATCTTCAGCAAAGAAAAGAAAGAGAACACTACAGTGGGACATTTGAGAGGATTTCCTGGCCCACCCGCGGCTAGGCACAGCTTCATAATTATTTTTAGCAATTTCTAGAATATCAGAATTACACATTGGGACATTTGGATCAAAATGCAAAGCCTAACACAACTGATTTCAGATTATGAGTTATTTAACATCTTCCTTGCCTCCATCTGAGTATATGCCTCTTTCCTCCAACTAACACACATGGCATGTTCTTGTCCCTTATGGGACTTTACCATGTGCTAATGTTAACTTATATGTTTTATCTCCCCTATTTGATCAAGCTGCTCAAGAATAAGATCTTGGGGGTGCCATTCATATATAAAACAATGAAAATGATAACCCCAGAATGGTACAATGTAGGGTCTAGGAAACTCTTGGGATCATGTCCTGGCTCTACACCAAGATAGTGAACTTGGACAACTTTCTTAATCTCTCTAGCTTTAGTTTCCTCATCTGTAAAAAGGGGGTCACAATAGCTAACTCACAGTGTGGTGTCTGATGATTACACAATTTTAACACATCTAAAACACCTGTCACTTGGCAAACCTTCAGCAAATGTAACCCTCTTCCCCTTTCTCTGCATTCCCCTACAGTGTCGAGCCCAGGGCTTCACATTCAAAAAACAAGATGAAGAGTCAACACTTGATTTTAATGACAAGGGTCACCTGCCCCCTTAGACAGCATAGAAGCTACTATGTTAGCTGTATGCGGGTACTTCAAAAAGTTCATGTTAAAAATGGAATTAAAAGATACTACGGATCTTTCCATGAACTTTCTGAGGACTCCTTGTGTATGATTTTTTAGAATCATGACTCATAACAGAAAGATGCAGAGGCTTAACCTGTATAGTCAGTGTCCCAAATTTAATACGCATGGTACCTTGTTGCAAGCATTTAGCTAAATCTGGTGTCCTGTTAAAAATGACTATGCAGCAATCACCTTGTATTGAACAAGAATACCCAGTCTGTCACTTTTTTGCTGAATTGTAAATCAGAGAGCTCACAATTGATGCTGCAGCAAAACTCTGAAGGCAAGGACATTTCACAGGGGCCATTTATTTATTAGGTAAACTCGAAAGATTAAAGGTTTCATCATGGAAAAACTTACCAAATACAGCAAATAATCAATCTCAAGCCCCAAGTCATGGAAAATAGAGCCAGCACATGAAGCAGTTATACTCAAATTAGACCTGTTCTGGTTTTTTGTTTCTGTCCGACAAAGATGTCCTCTCAAGGCTTTGCAGAGAACCTTGCCCATGGCAGTATGAGTTGCATAACTGAGCCCTGAGCCAAGTGCTTTACCTGGATGAACTCATCTAATCCTTAGACAATCCTGTGGGGGTCAGTTCTGTCATTACTTCCATTTTACAACTGAAGAAACTGAGGCACCAAGGGGATAAGCAGCTGGCCAAGGTCATACAGCTAGTAAGTGGCAGGGCCAGGATCTGCCTCCAGAACCTGCACAATGAACCATTAGGCTTTCCTGCCCCTCCAAACCTGTGGCTCTCAAATATTGGTGGAATTAAGCTGGGCTTGGAGATGCACTTTGTTGACAGCTTATATTTTATGGCCCTATAAGACTTTTGCATCCATTATCTCATCTGATACTCCTAGCAACCACATGAGACTGATAAGGCAGGTCTTATCGCCATTTTAGAGAGGGTAAAAACCCTTGAGGTTACAGAGGTAAGACTTGAACCCCTGTGCTTCACAATGGCAGGCAGGTTTGTGCTGAAGAATGGGTTGTGGCCATGAACTCATGTGGTGGGCAGTTCAGGGCATCTGAAGTGGATGCTGGGTCATCTCCTCCCAGATCTTCACTCCCAGGTTCAAATGTGAAGGATGAAGGAGGATCACAGATGGCCAGTGCTTAGCAGTTGAGTAGGGAAAACTAGGCTGTCTGGGGCATATCCTTATTTTGAAGGTTCAAATGCCTCCCCCCATAGAGCACCCCTTCTTCCTCCCTGCAGAATTGAACTCTCCTGGGGCTTGTGAACTCAGAGGGGCATTGCTTAATTTCCTGGGCCTACTTTTGCTTAACATAAAGCACTATTATTACTTTAAAAAAAACTGAGATATGATTGACATATGGTAAAACATACTGTATGCAAGAAGGACATGAGTTTTGGGGGGCCAGGAGTGAAATGCTATGGTTTGAATGTCCCCCCAAAACTCATATTGAAGATTGATCCCTGAAGTGGCAGTGTTGAGAGGTGGGGCCTTTCGGAGGTGAATGGATTGTGAGGGCTCTGCCCTCATGAATGGGTTAATCCATTCATAGGTTAATGTGTTGATGGATGAATGGGTTATCACGGGAGTGGCACTAGTGGCTTTATGAGGAGAGCAAGGGAGCACCTTAATGCATTCAGCCACCTCCCCGTGTGATTCTTTGTCTGGCCTCAGGACTCTACAGAGTCCCCACCAGGAAGAAGTCCTTCCCAGATGCACCTCCTGGATCTTGGACTTCCTAGCCTCCCAAACTGTAAGAAATAAATTTCTTTTCTTTATAAATTACCCAGTTTCGGATATTCTAAGTGACAGAAAACGGACTGATACACATACAAATCTCACATGTACAGCTCAATGGAATTTTATAGATGTATAACCTGTGTAACCACTGCCTATATCAAGATAATATTTTAGATTTTTCGCCCCTAGCGGTAGAAATATGTGTAAGGAAAGATGGGCTTAGTCCTGCCACAAACTCATCTACTGCTTAGACCTGGTCCTAGCACCTGCTGGAAAGAGTTGAAAACTCCAAGATCTATAGAAAAAGGGAGCAGAGGTACAGGTCTGGACTAAGGAGAAGGGAGATAGGGCAGTCAGAGATGGAAGTCTCCTCAACAGGAGGAGAGGAAGTATGCCCTTCCCTCTCCCCACATACGTAAGTACTCAATAAAGAGCTGTGGTTGACAGGCTCAACAATTCTTAATCCACCAGGGACTGAAATACGCAAATCATACATATCATGTATGTATACTGAAGTTTCATTTAAGCTTGCAAAAACTTCTATGCCTAACAGCCAATTTATGAGAAAACCCGCAACAGTGTAAATGAGCCACTCTACTTGTTATGTAAATTTATCCTGAATATTCACTATGCAGCATGGACCTATTTGGGCTTATGGGGTAGAAAAGAGTTTGAATTGAGATTCCCTCCAAAGGAGGTTTACAGCCTAGATGAGGAAACAAATTCTATGCATATCAAATGTTTGCCAATTGGTGAATAACACTATAATGTTCCTAGTACCAGGCTAAATACTTTCTACACTGTTTCAAATCATCCTCAAACTTACTTACCCAAAAATCACAAAATTAGAAAGTAGCACAGCCAGGACTGAAACCAGGCAGGGCTGCCACCAGAGCTGGTACACTTCACCATTATGCTGAAACTGCTTCTCTTCAAATAGCTCCTGTGCTAGGCTCACACTGAACAGGACTATTCTGTTCTGTCAGTAGCATATGTTTGCATACATACTTGTCTATCTGGGTGTATGACACCCAGATGGACAAAAGGGTCCTCTCTATGGGACCATGACAGCAGTATGAAAAACTCCAGTGACGTGGTGCAGATATCATATATAAAATAACTGAGAGAATAGAGACACCAGTGTGGGTTAACATCCAGAGGAATACTCCATGGAGCAGATGAGATTGGAGCTGGCCCTGGAGGCCAGATCTGCAGATGAAGAGGAGAGAGAAGGTAACTGAGAGAATAGAGACACCAGTGTGGGTTAACATCCAGAGGAATACTCCATGGAGCAGACGAGATTGGAGCTGGCCCTGGAGGCCAGATCTGCAGATGAAGAGGAGAGAGAAGGAACACCCCAGCATCTAGCAGTTGTGGAGGCTGATATGGGGAGGGGACAGGTGTGGGTGGATGCCAGAGTGAAGGCATTATACAGAACAGGAGACAGGTCAGGATCAATGTCGTTGCTCGACTATGGTGGTACGGTATGTCCTCAAACTAAGGAGATTTCAGACCCAATGCAGAAGGTGAAAGGAAACCACTTAAAGTGGCTGAGCAGAGCACTGAAGGGTAGAAATAGCATTTCTGGAAGACAGCTGAGGAGACTCTACGAATTGGACCCAGAGAAAGGTTGAACAGGAGATGGCAGGGAGCAGACCCAGGCCAAGCACAGGCACTGGGGCAGATACACCTGGTAAGCAAGGGTGGGAATTATGAGGCAGCTCATGGACCTGGGATTAGGACAAAGAGACAGCTACTACGTCCCAAAGATGGCAGAGGAGGATCTCTTCCAAGGTACTCTCTTGTCCCTAACAGGGGAGAAACCCCTGGTCAGAAATCAGCACTCATGCCAAGGGTAGGCTTGAGGTTAGCACTGGCCAAACATCATTTTTGTGCCACCCGCATGATTCTTACTGTTTTTAAAAAAATGTCCTGCTTACTTTAACTTCATCCTAAACAACAGTTATCTGTAAAACCATGATTTTGATGTATTAGGGACCTTTTGTCCTAAAACACATTAAAATAAACATATTGATGTGTTCACTTGTATACCCCTAAACTTTCAGGCTACACTTGAGGAAACCTGCCCCGTGGATCTGACTCAAAGGGATCTGCACCCAGACCCCAAACTTGCTTGCTGAGCATATCCAGGGCAAAGTCACCCGTGGGTCAGCAACCCTGAATGAGGTCTGGAGGCCAGTCACCTTGTCCTTGTATAAGCTTTAGTGCTCATTATCTGATAATGGCGATATGGGAGAGCAGCAAGATAAGGCAGCCCAGCATTCTCTGAGTGTTTGTCTCCCAGAGACCAACTAGAAGTGACTGACTCTTTCTAGGTTATGCCAGAGTCAACCCACTTCATTCATGGAAGTCAGGACACACACACACACACACACACACACACACACGCAGGACTTGCAGGGGAATAACACAGTTAGAATGCCCACAAGACAAAGGTCTCTGTGACAGAGATTTCTTTCTGATCCCTGCCTTTAGGTGAGACCACATCCCAAATAACCAGTCAGTGACCCCATGAATGTGCCTCCAGAGTCAACCCACTTCATTCATGGAAGTCAGGACACACACACACACACACACACACACACCCACGCAGGACTTGCAGGGGAATAACACAGTTAGAATGCCCACAAGACAAAGGTCTCTGTGATAGAGATTTCTTTCTGATCCCTGCCTTTAGGTGAGACCACATCCCAAATAACCAGTCAGTGACCCCATGAATGTGCCTGTTTTTCCAGTTCATCTGACTCCAGCCACACAAACCTCCTTGTGGATCCTCACACATACCAAGCATACTTGTGACTCGGAGCCTCAGTTTGGATCTTGACCAAAAAGTAGCAACTGGGTCTGGCCTGGCTTAGCTGTGAGACTTTAGTTCTCCCACAGGTGAGCAGATGCCCATGGTGCCAGCCACTGGGCAGGGTTCCTGGAGATGTCTCTGCTCATCAGGTGGCCTGACCCTGTGTGCCCATGTCATTTTACAGAAAGGGCCCAGCAGAGGTCCTGTGCTCTACAGATTCTTCATACCAGCCTCCTTGCTTCTAGAGCCAGTCCAACATCTTTTCTAACAAATTATAGTACATCACTCACTCTTATCTGTATGCTACTTGCCCAGCAATTTCTGTGAATTGAAACCCTGCCAGGAGCCAGGAAGGACAGTGAAGAGCTCTGAGCAGCCAGATAACACAAGAACTGTAAACCAGTCACCATCACTTATATTTGTACAGCGTTTCACAGTTGCCAATTCATTTTTACATACTTAATCCCATACTATAAATAGGCAGAAATGTCCAAGCACTAAAGCACAGTCTACTTTTAGAAGAGTTCCCAAGGTCTGCACTTATATTCTATTTATTTTTATCCTACACACTATTGTGACAAACCTGGCCATTTAGCTTTCTGGGCCATTGTAGATGCAGAGCAGAACAAGAGAAGGAGAATAACGCTTGAGCTGGGAATGCTAAAAGCAGCAACACCTGACAGATGACAGCAAGTGAAGGGACAGGAAAATTATACAAAGCATATCAAAGCAGCGTTAATTGCATTCCACAACCATTGGGGGTTGGGGACAAAGGGCAAATAGTCTGCACATCAATTGCCCTTAGGGGCACTGATTTTTAGCACAAAGCAATAATAAAAAAATGACAACTGAGGCCATCAGGACAAAGGTTAAATACTGTGTATGGCATTCAATTATTTTTGGTAACACCATATGACTACTTTCTTTTTTATATATGTCCCTTCTAGTTTCTAAAACTCTCCCTGAATTGATAAACAGAGTTTGAAAATAACATTTACATTTTTCAAACAGTAAAACCCACTCTCACAAGTAACACCGTGACAGGACTTCCTGGCTTTTCTCAATGGCTAAGGACCTTCCTCCCATCAATCGCCAAGTAGCCTAAGTACACCCTCACATGTCAAATCTAGGCTGAAATCCAGTTTGTCCCTTCCTTTTCCCTCATTGTTTAACTCTGGAGTTGCATAATTTATAGTCACCCTGTGAAGAGCTGTGTGTTCCAGAGTAGGAAGTTGTCATGCTGAATAAAGCACTGCTGGGCTGTGTTCACAAACACAGTGTTTCACGATTCCTTTGCACAGCCAGCAGCAGCAAACCTCCTCCTTGTATGCAGGCAGTTCCCAACAAACAACAAGATGGGGGGTGGGGGGGATTGCTGGGAAGGACTGCAATCATAAATTCTCTCTAGTCCACTGTATAACAAAGCAGGGTTGTAAAACGCCAACCATATTTTCAAGTCAGGACTGGAACAAGATGTGCAGGGCAATTCCTAATTTGGTTTCCAGAATCCAAGTTGTGAATTAATTTCCTCAGTTCAGGGGGCAGGGTTGAAGGCTGACCTCAAAACTTTGGGTAGGAACTCAACTCAAGAGCTAACAGTAACCAGGCCTGCATGAGTCTGGAGATGCTAGTACAGCTTTATTAGAGGCAGCCCCAGATCTGTACAGGGTAGGAGACAGCACGGTAGAGTAGGAAGCGCAGAGAGTTCTGTGTGTGTCCAAACTCAAATGGACAAGGTGTATACTGTGCTGTACACATGACAGAGCAACAGGAATCCTCCATCCCTGTAATATTCTTTCAGTGATGAGCAAAGGTGTGACCCTGAACAAGTTTTTCTGAAGACTTCTCTGAAGTTTATCTCACTTTCCTCATCTATAAAATGGGGATATTAGTAACTTACCTCCAATGAGAGTTAAGCTGATTATGTATATTAAGCATCTTAAATAACAGGTATTCAATAAATGTTATTTCCTTATCCCCAACTGGCTTCCCTCAACCCTTCCTGAATATTCTCCCTTTGGAAGTCAGGAGAAATAGGACCACATTCTTGCTCTGTTACTAGCTAATCATGGGAAACTAGACAGGTCATTTTCCTCTCCGGGCCTCAGAATCTACAAATTGACAATTAGAATGTATAGAAAAATTAAGGTTGATGAATACAAAATCAATATACAAAAATCAATTGTATTTCTATGTAAGAACAGATACAAAATGCAATTCAAAAAAAGAAGCAATTATCAAGAGAATAAGAAGATAAGCCCCAGGCTAGGAGAAAATATTTACAAAAGACACATCAGATAAAAGACTATCATCCAAAATATACAAAGAATTCTTAAATTTCAACAATAACAACACAACAACTCTAATAAAAAGTAGGCTGAAGTCTGTAACAGACACCTCACCAAAGAAGATGTACCAATGCAAATAAGCATACGAAAAGATGTTTCATGTCATATGTCATTAGGGAAATGCAAATTAACAATGAGATACCTCTACACACATATTAGAATGGCCAAAATCCAGAATACTGATAACACCAAATGCTAGAGAGGATATGGAGCAACAGGAACTCTCATTTATTGCTGGTGGGAATGCAAAATGGTACAGCCAATTTGAAAGACAATTTGGTCGTTTCTTCCAAAACTAAATATATTCTTATCACATAATCCAGCAATGGCACTCTTCGGTATTTACCCAAAAGAGGTGAAAACTTATATCCACACAAAAACCTGCACACAGATATTTATAACATCTTAAATCATAATTGCAAAAATTTGGATGTATAAAAAACTATGATACATCCACATATGGAATTTTATTCAGTGCTAAAAAGAAATTAGTGGTCAAGCCATATAACATCTTAAATCATAATTGCAAAAATTTGGATGTATAAAAAACTATGATACATCCACACATGGAATTTTATTCAGTGCTAAAAAGAAATTAGTGGTCAAGCCGTGAAAAGACATGCAGAAACCTTAAATGCATATTACTAAGTGAAAGAAGCCAATCTGAAAAGGTTGCATCCTGTATGATTTCAACTACATGATATTCTGGAAAAGACAAAGGTATGGAGACAGTAAAAAGATCAGTGGTTGGGAAGGATAGATGAATAAGTGTAACACAGAGGATTTTTAGGGCCATAAAAATACTCTGTATGATACTGTAATGATAGATACATGTCATTATATATTTGTCCAAACCCATAGAATGTACAACACCAAGAATAAACCCTAAAATAAACTATGTACTTTGGGTGATTATGATGAGCCAATGTAGGTTTATCAGTTATACCAAATGTACCCTCTGGTGAGGAACGTTGATAATGGGAATGCTGTACATGTGTGAAGGCAGGGGGAATATGGGAAATCTCTGTATCTTTTTCTCAATTCTGGTGTAAACCTAAAACTACTTTAAAAAAAAAAAAGCAGTTACAAGACCATTGTAAATATCAAGTATCTAACAAAAAGTATGTAAGACCTCTATGGGAAAAGTTATAAATATTTCCTAAGAGAAATTATGATAACCTAAATAATGGTGAAACGTAACATGTTCATGGATCAGGAAGACTCAAGACTTAAAGATGCCAATCCTTTCCAATCCCCATACCAGCCAGCCGCCAAAACAAAACCACAACAATCAATCAATCAATCAATCAAGATGCCAATTCCACCCAAACAAATTAGTGAATTCAAAGAAATACTAAAAATAAAATTTTAAAAAAAGGAAATACTAATCAAAATCCTAATGGGAGGTGTGGGGGCATGTGCGTATGTCACAAAAACTGATTTTAATATTTACATGCAAGCACAAAGGGCTGAGAACAGCCAAATCACCTATGAAAATGACCAAGGTAAGGGGGATTTACTAAACCAAGTATCAAGATGTTACAAAGTTATCATAATCAAGACAGAGTGGCACTAACATAAAAATGAGAGTTGAATGGAATAGAGAGCCAAGAAATAGGTCCTTGCACATATAAACACTTCACTTATGACAGAGATGAACCCATAGAACAGTGACTGAAAGAATGGCTTTTTCAATGAGTGGTGCTGGGACAAATTAGGGGAAAAAATGAAATTGGATCCTTGTCTTACACCATATACAAGAATCAACTACAGGCAAATTGAACACCTAAACAGGAAAGGAACAAAGCTTCAAAGCTTTTTGAGGTGGGAGGATAAAAAGGATAGCTTTTGTCATCTCAAGATAAAGAAAGACTTCTTAAATAGGACACAAAAAACACTAACCAAAAAGAGGAAGACTAAAAACATGACTATACTGGAAAAGTTCCTAAAGGGACAAAATTCTATCTTTTAATCTATAGAGAAAGAAAGTAGATTAGTGGTTGCCTAGGATGGGGAGGTGGGAAGGGACAGAATGGGGAATGACTGTCAATGGATAGAGGCTTCTTTTGGAGGGTAATAAAATGTTCTAAAATTAGACAGTGGTGATGGTTACACGACTCTGTGAACATACTAGAAACCATTTTACACCTTAAATGGGTGAATTATATGTCGTGAAGTATATCTCAGTAAAACTGTTTAAAGATGCAAAAAAAGAGACTACATTAAAAATAAGAACATCTCTTTATCACAATACACACTATTAATAAAGTGAAAAGAAAAGACAGAGAATGGGAGGAAATATTTGTAATGAAGAAAAAAATGAAAAGGACTAGTATTCATAACATACAAAGAACTTCTACAAATTAATGAGAAAATTACAACCAAATTTAAAAAGTAGCAAAGGAACAGGTGCTTCACAAAAGAGGAAATCCAACTGTCCAATAAATATACGCACAAAAAGCTGTTCAACCATCCTTAGTAATCTAGAATACGTAAAGTAAAACCTCAGTGAGAAACTACTACTCACCTATTAGTTTGGCAAAAATTTAAAAAGTCTGACAATACCAAATACTGGCAAGGATTTGGAACAACATGAATTCTCTCTGCTAGCATGAGTGTAAAAATAGAATTGCCACTTTGGAAGATTCTGTACATTATCTAATACAGCTGAAGATTACTAGCAATTCCATTTCAGAGAACTCTTCATAAATGTATGTGCCCTAGAATACATATAACTAGGGTACTTCAAAAGTTTGTGAAAAAATAGAATTAAAAGATAATATGAATCTTTCCATGAACATTTTGAAGTACCCTTGCATAATCATGGGTATTCATAGCAGCATCCTTCACACTTACCCAAAACGCAAAATATGACTCAAAGGCACATCAACAGCAGAAGAGATAAATGAATTGCAGTATAATCATAGCTGTTGAATAACAATAAATACTATATAGAAATGAAGTAAATGATATACAGCATATTCATGAATATTCACAAATATTTGTGAATTGCTACATAGAAAAAAATGTTTAATTAATAAAATAAATGCCATAGAATACTATATAGCAAGGAAAATGAACAAACTATAGGTACATATGCAGGTATTTCAAAAAGCTCAGGGAAAGATTCATATTTTTTTTTTTTTGTGGCTGGCTAGTATGGAATGTATTTTCTTTTAATTCTATTTTTCCACAAACTTTTTGAAGAACCTTGTACAACCTGGATGAAAATTATAAACACAATATTGAAGGAAAGATAAAAGACAATATAAAATGGTATGATTACAGTTATATCAAAACCAGGCAAAACTAGACTATTTGATTAGAGGATGCATACATAGGTGGTTAACTATAGAAAAGCAAGTGAACACTTATTAAGAATGTTAACGTAATGGGGAGTGAGGTAGGGAGCTGTGATCAAGAAGGGATAGTTGGGGACATTTTTGAGTGCTAGCGGTGTCCTACTTTTTCACCTAGTGATTGTTGCCCGAGTGCTTGCTTTTCTAAAAATTTGTAAACGCTATAAGATTAATGCACATTTTGCATATGTATTGATCTATGTTGTAATATTTTTTTTTCATAAAAATATGTTTCAATATTAATCTTCTGGGAAGTCTTCCTAGAGCCCTCATCAGGCGAGATGCTCCCTCAGCATCCTCCACCTCTCACGTGGCTGTAATGCTCATTAACTGTGAGGGCATCTCTGCCTCGAGGGCACAAATGGAGACTACTTTGCCTCACTATTATAAGGGTCTACCTGGTGTTGAGCACATGGTGAGTGCTCAATAAATATGTGCTGAATAATCAATTTAAGCATCTGAGCTGGTAAAAAGTAGTTAGCCCTAGACCAATCAATTGATAACAAGTAAGATACCAAGTGGTGCAATGGAAGGAGAGAGACACCTGGAATCAGAAAAACTGGGATCTAGTTCCACCATGTACTGGCCACAGCATCTTCAATAAATCACTTTTTTTCTCTTGATAGTAAAAATGATACAATTAGCTACCACTTAAGTGAATGGCAACTATGTGCTAAGTGCTTTTTAGCTGTGTTACCTCATTTACTCCTCACAGTGTGTCTGCAATGTATTTGTCTCTCGTTAAAGATTAGGAAACTGAGTCTCAGAGAGATTGAATCATTTTCCCTAAATCACACTCGTAGCCAACAAATGGCAAAGCCAAGATCTCCAAAGTTCATGCTTCTCTGATACTACTACACTGACTTCTTTTCACCTGTTTCTTCATCTATAAAATGGGGATATAGTAATGTCTGTGCAGCCTGACAAGATTGTTGTAAGGCTCAAAGGGAACAATGAATGTAGAAGCCGCTTATAAACTTTAAAGCACCACTCAAATGTCCATCACCCACAAATGTTCCCTTCTGCCTTTTTGCAGTCATACCCCCACCCTACCCCAATCCCTGGAAGCCATGTAATTTCTGTCCCTATGGTTTTGCTTTTTCCAGAATGCAGAGGGATCTTTTTAATACATAAGTCAGGTCTAGTTGCTGTGTTTCAACCACCCATGGCATTCAGTATAAAACCCAAATGCCTCTCCAGGGCCACCAGGCCCTGCATGTTGTCTCCTACCTGCCTTTTTAACCTCATTTTGTGTCACTTTTCCTTCCCTGTTGTCCAGCCTTACTGGCATCCTTTTTGCTCATTTCTTCCTTGGGGCCTTTGCATCTGCTGTTCCCTCTTCCTCAGATCTTTCTTGACCTGCTTTCTTATCCCTTACCTCTAACCACTCTCCATTATTTAATCCTGATTTCCTCCTTTAGAACACTTACCACTTTATGAAATGACCTTGCTTTTATTTATTTGCTTACTATCTCTTGTCTTCAAAACTGTAAGGTCCTTGAGGGAAGGGAGCTTGCCTATCTTACTAAGGGCTCTATTCCTAGAAGCTTAGAAAGTGCAAAAACTTGGCTGGTCTTCCATCGGTATTCGTAGAATGAATAAACAGGTGCCAAAGAAGTTAGGGAATAGTTAGGTCCATGTGGCTGAAATTCTAAGGAAAGGATTCAAAGGAAAAACAGGCCTTATATTTATATAGCACTTGGAGGAGGGCGGGTGAGGGGAGGGTAGGAGAAATGGTGACAACTCAGAACTAGGTTCTCCCTACTGTCATTCTAACATCCTTTCCCCAAAGTCCCCTTCTGATGGGGTGACAGAGTGCCCAGGAGATAGCGCTGATGCTTCTCCTGTCCTTGCCCACTGGTCCTTCAGGCTTGTCCATCTCCTAAGGCATGGGTCCCTGCAGCTTTTCTTTGCCTGCCCTGGCTGGAGCTCTCCCACATAGCCAGACCAAGGTCACAAGCCTTCCTCCCCCATCCACATAAATTCAGAGAGACGGGGACCCCAGGACTTGTATTGTCTTTGTCCTCTGGAAGCATCTTCAAACTCTTCCCTGTGGAAGAGCAGTACAGGATCCTGGTCTTGTAACCCTGACAGTATTACAAGACAGTTTCCTACCTCACAGGGCTCCACACTCTCAGTGGGGAGTACACGTGGATGCAACATGCGCTGGTGTCCACAATTCCCTGAGCTGATGTCCCAGTTTTCTTTCTCAATTAGCACTACAGTTCTGAAAGCTTAATTTTGTTATAATTTATTTTGTCAGTTGGGGGTGGCCAAGGGAGAAGAAAGGGAATTCCTTTGCCACGAGAACATCTGTTTTGCTATACAGCAAGATATAAATTATGACCCCAAGACTTGAGCAGAAGCTTATAGATCATTCAGTCCAGTTTCCTAATTTTGTATGTTAGAATACTAAGTCCTAGAGAAGTTAAGGAACTTGCCTGGGGCCACCAAGCCAAATAGGGACAGAGCCGGGATGAAAACTTCGGTTTCTTGACTCCCAGTCCAGACTTATTTCTACCATATAATTTTCTTAAGTTTGGCTTCTATCTCTCTTCTTCAAAACTGCTCTTTCAAATGCCAACAATAGCTTCAATCACCAAATACAATCGTCTTTTAACTTGGTACTGCTGCGGAATAGAACCCTGCTTGTCATCCAGAACTTCCTGAAGTACATTCCCTCCCTGGTGTTCCACGAATGGCAAGGCGCTCCAAGTTTTCCTCCTGCTCCTCTGGCCTCCAGCCCCTTTTGCCAGTTGGAATTAACTGTGGGTCTACTCACTTCTACAATGGTGAGCTCCTTCTCTGGGCCCTCCCTCTCTTATCTGTCTGCATACTCATCTCAGGGGCCACACTCTCATGGCCATACCATGAAGGGCAGCTGAACTGAGCCTAATTTCCTTCTAGTCCAGACCTCTCTAAACACCAGAACTACCTCCCAAGCAAACTGCTGAATATTCCCAGAAAGTTACCCTGTAAGAACCTGGAATTTATGCTTGTGGTTCGACTTGCTATCTGCCGTCTGTTATCTCTTTCCCTGCTCCTACACTTCCTAACTTGATGGCATTACTAACCTCTATTACACAGGTTCAAACTCCCAGAAAGTTACCCTGTAAGAACCTGGAATTTATGCTTGTGGTTCGACTTGCTATCTGCCCTCTGTTATCTCTTTCCCTGCTCCTACACTTCCTAACTTGATGGCATTACTAACCTCTATTACACAGGTTCAAAACTGGGAAGACTTCTCTGATCTACTCTCTTCTCCCCACGTTCAACTATGCACCAGGTTTGACCCTTCTGCCTCTAAAAGCTCTTCCCCATCCAATTCCTCATTGCCTTTCCTACCAATTCCCTAGTTTAGACTACAAAAATCTCTCTGCTCTTAAGCTTCAGCTTTGTTCTTCCTTTGCCAAGCTCTCCCAACTTGGCACACTACTATATTCAAAGCATACACCCTTAGCAAAATGATCAGGGGACTCTATTCTTCCTTTCCCAACACTTCTCCTCACTTTTCCACAAACCCCCAACTCTTCAGTCACATGACACTTCCCACTACTCCTTGATAGTCCCCAGCATGTTTGAGTCCTGCTTTTGTGCTTTAGTCCATACTATTCGTTTTTCCTAAATTATCCTTTTCATCAGCATAATTTTGGTTGTAAGCGACAGAATCCCCGCTCAAATTAGTTTGCATAAAAGAAGGGATTTATTGGTTCACATAACTGTCAGGTCCATAGAGCCAACTTCAGAGATTATAGTAATATTATCAGATGTCTTTCTAGATTCCTATCTCTTCTCCCCATTCCCGCCTCTGTCCCCCAATCTCTCAAAGGCTCGGTCTCTCTCATGATAAGCAAGTTTTCTCCTTGCACAGCATAATAGGGATGTGAAAACATGGCCACAGGCAGCTCCAGGCTTTCATCATTCCAGCCCAGTGAGGACCTTGCTGGGATCCCAGATGAAGAGCTTCTTTCTCATAGTGACTATAAAATTCCAGAGGACTAAGACTGGCCTGGCTTGAGTCACATGACCATCCCTGGGCCAATCACTATGGCCAGGAGAGTAGGATATTGTGAATGGCAAGGCCTGAGTCATGTGCCCCCTCTAATCTTCAAGCAGCAGGAGGCAGTAACAGGCAGCCCCACTGAACAACCTGGAATGAGTAAAGTTGGGCAGAGTAAAAGAAAGGGTGTCCACTGAACTCTCATTTCTTCACCTAACTCCCTCCCAGCTTAATCCTGAGCCCTTGTCAAAATTAAATTCCATCATCGCCTCTTCCACACCCTCATGGCTCCAACTGATCTCCTCCAATTGCTTCAGCTCTCTGAGAATTCTGGATTCCTGTCTGGATTCTGGATTCTGGATTCAGAGAGTTGAAGGCAGGTATTGGATCCTTCTGTGATTGGTATAAGATCTCTCCCAAAGGTGTAACTCCAGAAAAATTTTTACAGTCTGCAATTACTGTGTCCAATTGTTTGTTTGTGAAGTTATTGCCTAATTCACCTGGGACTTGATTTGTTCACCACGGAAATTCCAAGCACTTGCAACAGTGCCTAACATATAATAGGTGCTAGACAAATACTGGATAAATGGATAAATGAGTGGTTTCAATAGAATAAAGGATACCGGTCTTTGGTGTTCCAGTAAACAAGCACAGTTACTTTTTAATTCTTCTCACTTCAGAGAGAAAAATAAACGCTAAGGCAGAAGCTCCCTCAACTTCCTGTCCCCACCATTCTACCCCCAGATTTCTCTACACACTCCCCTCCTTACTGCCCTTCTGTCAGTCTCAGGGAAGGAGATGCACATTCATGTCAAGACCAAGCTGCCCATCCTTTGAGGGCTCTGTTCTTTCTACCACTTCCTCTTTCCTATACTGTCAATGTCTCCCTCCATCAGGGCTCTATAGCTTCCCAATGGATCCAAGTCCCTCCATGTTAGTCAAATAAACAATAAAAATAAAGGGTGTACCTCACACCCTCTCTCCCTCCCTACCTCTCTCCACTTCCTTGATACTGTCAATGTCTCCCTCCATCAGGGCTCTATAGCTTCCCAATGGATCCAAGTCCCTCCACGTTAGTCAAATAAACAATAAAAATAAAGGGTGTACCTCACACCCTCTCTCCCTCCCTACCTCTCTCCACTTCCTTTGATAGTCCAGGTTTCTTTTCAGGGGTGGGTCACCATTCATGGCCTTGACTGACTTCCTCAATCCCACACACTTCTTAACTCCCTTTGCATTTGGCTTTTCTTGCACCACTCCACTGAAACTGCTCTCACCAAGGTCACCAACAACTTCCCAGACCCAATGGACACCTGCCAGTCTTCATCTTACCTGACTACTGCAATGTCTGAGTCAACTAACCTCTTCCTCGCCTTCTTGAAATTCTTTCCTTCC
The DNA here is from genome assembly GCF_000696425.1 of Galeopterus variegatus. Lineage (NCBI taxonomy): Eukaryota > Metazoa > Chordata > Mammalia > Dermoptera > Cynocephalidae > Galeopterus > Galeopterus variegatus. The sequence continues at coordinate 450,355 of NW_007727015.1, forward strand.
TTGGCTTTCACGATGCTGCTCTGCCTTGGTTTGCTTTTTCTTCTCTCCAATCACTCCTTCTCAGTTTCCTGCCTAGGCTCCTCTTCCTAAACTGTTCTAGTTCCTGGAACTGGGTGTGCACGTGTGGTGAGGGATGCATCCTCTGCCTTCTCTCCCCTTCGCACTCAGCCTGGTGAGGTCACCATCTTGCATGCTCTCCACTGCCCACAAACACCAAAGAATTCCCCACTGACTCTTCTCCCCAGGTGTATCCTATCTCTTAATCCACATAACCAACTGTCTACCAGGGATCTCCACTTAGATGATTAACAAGAATTGTCAACATGACCAATTGAAGGCATCTTTTTTCTCCCCAAGTCTTCTTGCTTCCTCCTGCATTTTTCTATCTCAGGGAATAGCACTACCATCCCACAGTGGCACAAACCAGGAATCCTGGACTTATTCTTTTCTACACCATCTGAAATTTATTTTCTCCTCCATGCACTTCCAACTGATCATCAAATAAGCTCAATTATTTCACTACCCAAATATCTCTTGAATCTGTCTACTTTTCCCACCCATATTACCACTGCTTTAATTCTTCATCTTTTCCCAGCTGGATCATAGAATTAACTTTCCATCTGGTCTCTCAACCTCAAGTCCATTTAGGTGATCTTTCTAAAGATCAAACTGATTCTGCTACCCATTTCCTTAAAACCATCTCATTATCTTCAGAATAAAATCCAAAGTTCTTAACAAATAGATAAGGCCCTTCATGATCTGGTTTCTGTCTCATCTTTCATCCCTCATTTCTCATTACATTTTGCTCTTGTCAAACCAAATTATTTCACATTCCCAATATGTTCTATGTGGTGACACATCTTAGTGCATCTGCACATGTTGGTCCCTCTGCCTGATATTCCTTTTTTTCCACTGGCTAACTACCACTTGTTTTAAAACTCAGTGCACACACCATTTTCTCTTGGTTGACTTCCCTGAATGACCTGCCTAGAGAAGGTGCCCTCTGTTCTCCCACAGCATACTGTGCATACAGACATCATGGTACTTCTTGACCTGAAGTGCAGGAGTCTTTTACACATAGCTCCCTTTAGACTATGAGTTCCTCAAGGGCACGGACTGAGACCTTCCTCTGTACCTCAATGACACCATGTGTATGAGTAGATGGGTGGGTTGATGGATGGATAGATGGATGGCTCTCCTACCATCCTGTCTTTCCCCAGTCTTCTGCAAGCCAGCTGCCTCCATTCAAGGGCACGGACTGAGACCTTCCTCTGTACCTCAATGACACCATGTGTATGAGTAGATGGATGGGTTGATGGATGGATAGATGGATGGCTCTCCTACCATCCTGTCTTTCCCCAGTCTTCTGCAAGCCAGCTGCCTCCACCAAACCCAGAGCCTTCAGTGGCAGCTTCTCTTTGTTACACTCCAAAAATGGCCCACACTTTTGAGGCAGGAATGGAAAATGATTTCAGGGGCTGTCAAGATGTTTGCTAGGGAATACTCTAGTTTCCAAATCAGTGTGATAAATGATGATGACCTTCACCACCACTTCCAGAATTAACCCAGCACCAATCAGGCACTTGCTATTCTTTCAACTACCAACCTTAATCAAGGCTGGTGCCATCCCATTTACTGATGGGTACTGTCCCTCACTGCCAGCTCTCCACTGCCCACACTGGTCATGGTCTAGTAAGAACTATGTTGGGTTACAAGGAAAAGGACATAAGTTTAGGGAATCACTGTCTGAATATAGCGCTGTCACTTACTAAGTTATGTGGCCTTGAGCAAGCCACCTAACTTCTCTGAGCCTCACTTCCTCATATATAAAATGGAACTGATGACTATATTTCCTCATAGGTTTATGTGAAAAAAACAGATGATGATAATAGACTGAAAATGATAAACACAGCCCATGGCTATTGAAAGCTTTCAATATTATTATTCTGGCTTATGTAGAATAGTAAGGTGCACCTTAAGGTCCCTCTGCACCTCATTTCTTTCTCTTTTCTTCAACTTGTATTTATTAAGCACCTCCTTTGTGCCAGGCATTGGATTCAGTGCAGTATTATGAGCTTTAGGGAACCCTGGTTGGGAAGGGTCACCCAGATTATCAAAGGATACAGACACAAAAACAATTAATTTACAATACGTAATATGCATTAGTACTTTGAGATCCAGGGGGCAGGTAACCCAGAATCAATTTTAAAGCACAGGGAAGCTATTCCCTTTAGTAACAATTTCTACAGAAAACCTGTTGGCTAAGGCATAGGCAAAGAGTCCAGAATAAATCCTTGGCCATGGAGTCCTCTTCCGATATATTACCCTCCTTTTCTCTTTTTTCCATTCTACTTGCTTCTAAGATGGTTGACAAATCAAGGGAGTAGGGGAACAAATATAGGGCACTGACTATTAGTTTTGCAGGATTTTATTTTACTTTAATTTTTTGGTGCTATGAAAAGCACAATGTTTTTCCTCTTCTCTGTAAAGAAAATTAGAACTAAAGATGGCTTAGCAGATAAAAGCTGTGGGTGGTAAATACTCCCACTGTTCCCCACTGCACTTTATGCTTCTAGGTTTCTCTTTGCATATACTGTATCTTAGAACTGGAAACTTGAAAGAGTACTGAGAAGTTCTATGGTGAAAGCCCATATCCCAATGAGAGGATGAAAAAACTGAGGCCCAGACGGGCTAAATCATCTGCCCAAAGTCAAATTAGAGATGAGTCAAGTCACAGTTCTCCCGATCTTTCCCTTTTACTAGTCCACAAATCTCCCAACTCCCTGTAGTTCAGGCACCTTCACCCAGGAAAGTTTCTTTACATGCAGCCATCCCTCATAGATGCCAGGGCAGGACTGTGTCCATTTCTGAGCATCCTGGGAGCCACAGACAAACCACTACTCTTGGTAATATGTCACTGGCTCTCTCCTCCCAGAAACATCCTGTTCCTTACTAACAGGATACTTTCAAATCCTCCTCTTTGGTTTGAGAACCATGTCTGCATGAGAAGTTTGCTTAGAGGTGGTTTTCTCAAAATGCCTCTCAGAACTACAACATTCCTGGCTGACAAAGCTTTGTGGTTGAGATCACTATTCTGCAATTATCTTAGCCTTATAAGAACTTTCATGGGTACCACACACCATGGAATGGAACCATAACTGATGCTTTTATATTTAGAACCTCAAGACCCTGAAAACGAAGGGAATTCCTATCTTAGCCTTATAAGAACTTTCATGGGTACCACACACCATGGAATGGAACCATAACTGATGATTTTATATTTAGAACCTCAAGACCCTGAAAACGAAGGGAATTCCTGATTTCATAGATTGTTTAGAATAGGAATAGAGTTTGAGGTACACTCCTGGCCCAACCCTTTCAGGAAACTGAGCCCTCAGAAGGGCAGACAGAGCTACCAGTCACGGACTCCTGATTCAGTGCTCTTTCCCACTCTTTGTAATATTGTCCCAGTCTCTTGGGCTGAAGCAGCTGCGCCATCAAAAATGTCACATCAGTTATGACAGCACAGTTTGTTATATAACTGGTGCTGCAGAGCAGGCAAGGGGAAGAAGCCATGAGTATGAGCCATGGCACCCCCCTTCTGGTTCTCAGGGTGGCTAAGTCCCACATACTTGACAAGAGAACACCATATGAGAAGGGAACACCCACTAATCAATCAGAGGAATAAAAACTAGAGCTAATGTTTGTATAATGATTTCTACGTTCTAGAAACTGTCATAAGCACATTTCATATGTTAACTCATTTCATTCTCACAACAACTCTATTAGGTAGCTATTTTTATTATCAGCCCCATTTTACAGGCAAGGAAACTAAGGCACCAAAAATAACCTGTCTAAGGTCACACATCTAGTTACTGGTAAAGCCAAGATTGGAAGCCAGGCAGCCTGGTTGCAGAGTCCATGCTTTTAACCACCTCTCAATTTTAGAGAAGCATGCTAACCTGCTTCTTTAAATAAGAAACTAGCTACTTCTTTGCACCAGTTAACAATCCACTGCTCTTTTCTCTCCTTCCCATGTTAATCACTGATTTGTTGGAGGTTTCCTTTCTACCGGAACTATATGTGAATGAGAGGGGTGGAATAAAATAAGAATGTGGTCCACTGCTCTTTTCTCTCCTTCCCATGTTAATCACTGATTTGTTGGAGGTTTCCTTTCTACTGGAACTATATGTGAATGAGAGGGGTGGAATAAAATAAGAATGTGATACAAATTTGAACAAATTCTTAGAATGGAGTTCATTTGAGCACCTTTAAGCTTCTTATGATTATACGATACAAATTTGAACAAATTCTTAGAATGGAGTTCATTTGAGCACCTTTAAGCTTCTTATGATTATACGATCAATAAGAAAGTGAGGTGAAGTGCCCTTCTCATAGCATCTGCTGTTTGTAAGGCCATGAGGTACATGCATACATACACACACTTTTTTTTTCTTTTTTCAAAATTAAAAATTGGTCTTTGCTAGTGTCAGTTTTGGGGGTAGCCCTTTCCAAAATGTTTTTCCAGTTTGAAATCATCCCTTTCACCAGCTTGTCTGTTGTCTTTCAGATCATGATGTGTTCTTATGATAACAGTCTATATGGCTTCATAAGAAATGAGAATAAAAACACCCTGGGAGACAAGGAATCAAGTTTCTGCATCCAGATGGGTTGAGCACATGTTAGGAAAATAGGACCTTATTCTACTCATATTAAATCTCTAGTGTGAACAGAGATAGGGTACTTTGAACAGCTGAAAAACATGAGCGATCTTGTCCTATCTTTAGCAGATGTGGCATTACTAAGAAGCACGATTTAACCTGGGAATTCCTGTGCTAAAAGAAACAAGACAGTGCTCCAGCTCTGGACGTTGTAAATCTAATACAGTCCCATACATACAGCATAGAAATTCTGCAGTCCTTTCCAGCCACATCAATCCACATGAAGCTTCATCCATTTAATCTAATGGGCAACAAACTTTCAACAAGTATCCAGGTTCCATTTCAGAATCCAGTGGGTAACTGAGGTTCAAGAATTCCACAGCAGATTCCTGAGAAGATCAGGTGGACTGTTTACAACTCCTCCAGCAGGAAGGTCTGCTGGTATTTACAGCTCAGTGAACAGTAAGGAAGGAGAGCGCACCATCCATCAGCAAAGGAGAACTCATCTGCTATTTGATCTGACATTCTGTTCACACTCATGCTGTCTCCAGAGAGCAAGGTGCATCCATATGAATAAACACGGAGACAGGAGGAAGAGAGGCAAAGCAGCTAACAAGATGATTGCTGAAATAACAAATCCACAAATCTAAAAGAGAGGCTCTCAGTGGAATGCTACCTCAATATGGGACCCTTTGGGCACATGTGGGAAATGCCCTTTTAGACGGCTGCACTTTCATGGAGTAATGGCTGCAAGTTGCCATTCACCTCCACTAATATCTGCCACTTGGTAGGTGCCCAACAGTGGTGTGCTGAAAGAATGCAGGCTTGCCCTGCACCCAAACCAAAGAGTAGACACCCTAGTTACAAATTACGGGTCAGTTAGGAGAAGGAAACCACCAGTATTTTGCAGCAGTTAACCTTTTAAGATTGCCTTCCCTGACAGTGTAGGGTCTGCCCTCTAAACCACATCCCACTTATAAGAACTAGACTGTATGAGCAATGATGTCTTCATCAGTCAAATGTTTAAATTTGTTTTATAACAGCACTGAGCAGATATCTTGGGAATGAATGCACATCTAGAGTGCTCCAGTTAACTCTGTCCATTTAGGTAAAGCCTACCAGCCAGCAAGCCATGCCTCATTGCCATCTTCTGACTTGCTATCTTCCTAAAAAATCTGCTTAATGCTCCAGAGACAAGTAGCTTGAACTCGACATCACAGAAAACTTGGCACCTCAAATGAGGGCAAACTGCAGTATCCAGAGCAACTCCACAGTTCATTTTATATTTTCATCGGGTTCATGGTCCAAGCAGTCCTCACTATTTGTTCAGAACTTGGAAGTCACTTAAAATGATATTCTGTTGATTCTATATCTCATAAATTCTTTAAGAGATCTCTTTGTAAGAGTTTGGTAGTTAAATAAAATTGACACTTCCTTTAAATTCTTCCTTTAAAATTTTTGATTTAACTGAGAGTACCACTGATTGCAAAACGGTAAGGCTGTGCCACAGGTGAGGTCACGACCACCTAACAAGCAAAATTATTTAAAATGCCAGCAAGGGGCCGGCCCGGTGGCGCACTGGATAAGTGCGCCGCTTGGGAAGCGCGGCGGCGCTCCCGCCCGAGGGTTCGGATCCCACATACAGACCGGTTCCCGCTCACTGGCTGAGCGAGGCGCAGGAGCAACACCGAGGGTTGCAATCCCGTTGCCGGTCCCCGGTCCGGTACGGGGGCAACACTGAGGGTTGCGATCCGTTGCCGGACACGGAAAAAGACAAAAAAATAAAAAATAAAATAAAATGCCAACCTTTTGTGCAAACCTAGCCTATTTCCTAAAGAAGCTTGGTGTATTGGCCTTTTTAAAAGATATACTAATTGTTTTACCTACAATATTTCAGTTTTGCCTAACATTTTTTCTCCAAAAAGATGTCCTGGGGTGAGAAAAGGGGGAATTGCAGGGAAAAGAGAAGAAATCCTCTGATTTCTAATTTAACCATCTCAAACATTAAACATTTCATTTTCCCCCTCCCCTCAGTGTAACCAAATAAAAGACACATAGGACTTTCTCAGGGAAGTATTCATATAGCCTTCATTTAAGATTTCCTACCCCAGTACATAATCAGGAATTTTCATCCTAAAGTGGCACACTTATCTCCTCGGAGAGCTCAGCTCTCTTTGAATAAAAAAGGAGAGGTTCCCTTTGGGAGACTCAACATATATTTTTAAACTTCTTATTAAATTAACCTAATTTTTAGGGAGTGTTCAGGAAAAGCAGGTAACGAGTTGCTTTGGCGTCTGCAAAATTAATTTGCAGACTCTACCCTGTCCCCCTCCTCCCTTCCCCTCCTGTGTCCTCCCCACCCCGAGCGTTTCCGAATGCCTTCGGCTCCCTCCGAAATAGCTCGGCTCTCTCCGTCTGGGCCCCGACTCAGCTCCGAACACTGCCGAACCCCACTCCCAGGCCGCGCCGAGCGGAGCCGAGAGCCTCCGAACTGAGCCCCATCGACTTTTCCGGCCTCGGCTAGGCGCTGTCCACCACTCGCAACGCCTGAAACCTCACCCAGCTCCCGTGGCTGGGGCTTCTACGGGGCTCGGAGCCCGCCGCTGCAGACTACAGACTTCTGAAGTTTTGAAACGCCCCCCCCCCCACCGGGAGAAAGGAGTGGCGCGACTCGCATTTACCGACCTACAAGGGCTCTAGGCAGATGCAACATGCACCTGGTTGCAAAGAGCAATTCCCCAGCGCCCCCCTCCCCATCCATTTGGATTGCGCAAGCTCTAGAGAAGTCCCAGGCCAAATTACCCGTGGCTCAGAAGGGTGAGGCGAGCCAAGGGGGCCTCTGCGAAGAAAGCCCCAGGGAGCTCTCGAACAAAAATAAGAACATGTCAAGCAGATGGGGAAATTGTCTCCAAGTCACTACTCCCTACCATCATGGCGCCGCCTAGAACCCGCTTGTCATGCCTGTTACACATGCAAGATTTTTTGCATCTTGGTTCAGAAACGGCAAGCATGCTTCGTCTCCCACCCACGTTCCCACGGAAGAGGTTTTTATTTTCCATTGTTTTCCTACGGGATGCAATTACTTCGGCTATTCTGTCAAGTTGAAAAATAATCATTTTTGTTTACTGCACGGCAACCCCTAATTAGAAGCTGTGTGTGCACGAAGGTGTCACAGCAAAGTGACGTGGAATCCTGGCTAAACGGTCTTAACGAACTCCTCCGTCCCGAACTGACAGGCCAACGGAAGCGGCAGGACCAGCAGGGCCAGGAGGCTCCGAGGGCCTCCCACCCCCACCCCTAGCAAAGCTGCCTGTGGGCTCACCAGGAACTGCCAAGTGGATGGGGCAAGAAGCGAGCCTGAGAGTGGGAAGGAAGGGCGAGGCTCCTTACTGAGAAAGTGTGGAAGGGAATTTTCAACCATCATTCAAATCCACCTCCAGTTAATTAGGAGGGGAAACTGATATCTAAGGCAGAAGGGGGCGGTGGCAAGTGGGGCCTGAAATCTGCATTGTGGGTACATAACATGGAACACGGCCTATGCAGAGTGTAAATAAATACATTGATAAAGACCACAGAGTGAACGAGAACTGCCGGTGTCAGGAGAGCAAACGCTGGGAGGGCAGGGGAAAAGAGGGTCTGGGGGGCAGCAATGGGCAGGGGCATTCGTCCTCACAACCAGCGTCCCCCTTCCACTTCTGCCTTGGATACAGCTATGCCAGTCACATCCGCTTGGAAACGCACCCCTTCCCCTATCAATGCCCCCTCCCCTAACCCTCGCCCTCTTTTTGGGGGGTGGGGTGGGGAAGAAGAGGGGGATAGAAACCACAGCCTCCAGTTCAGCACCAAATCTATGAACAGCAGACACCTGATCCTCCACCACCCCAGTCTAGGGCTGGGTCCCCTCCATGTTTTAGCCAAGTTCAAAATCACTGCCCCAGGAGAAGAGCAGGGGGAAGTGGGGTTATAGATTTGGGGGGGGCATGGAGGGAGGAGGAGAGAGAAATAGAGACAGAACGAAACAGACACACAGAGAGACAGAGATGGAGGCAGTAAAACATACAAAGTACTCCACGAGCAAAGAGTAATGATCATAACCATGCCAATAATGTGTGATGTTCTGATCAATATGGCGGACACTGTCATTCATACAACTACAGGCACTCCCCTTCCCCCCCAACCCCCCAAAACACCCAGCCAGGGAGTTAGGGTGGAGGACCCAGAACCAACGTAGGGAGAGGGGGATGGGAGTCAAATCCAGGTCTGTGTGTGTGAGAGAGTGTGTGTATGCATGAATTAAAAACCAGGCCTGGATAGCAATGTGTAGTGAGCTAGGTAATGAAAATGATTTAAAAAATTAATTCTTAATAAAAGTACAAATCTCAATGCCGCAGGGACTTACTTCATCTGCTTCACAATGGTGCTTTTTCCTGATTCTCCAGCCCCTGTTGGGACACAGATATGGGAGAAAAACTGGTGAGTGTCAGGTTAGGGGAACAGGGGGAGCGGGGCGGAGGGGGAGGGCGGTTAAGGCATGCAAGGGGGTGGGCGATCCTGGGCACATGGTGGTGCCAACTCGGGGACCAGGTCTCTCCCCAGGCGCAGGTGGGGTGGGGGAGCTGGAGACTGGGGATGCAGAGTGGCCGGGGTCGGGGTATGGGGGTGGTAGCCGCGATCCTTACCCAGCAGGAGTAATTTCACGTCTTTGGCAGCGCTGATGCCATCCTCTTTGAGGTTTTTCTCAATCGCCTTGCTCCGCTCGAGGGCGGCTCTCTCCTCTGCGCTCAGAGTACATCCCATGGTGGCCCCTTCCTTGCCACAGCCCGCGCGACTCGGCTGGCACGGCTCCCCGGCTCGGCGCGCCCCCCACCCCCCCAGAGAGCAGAGCCTGGGCTTAAAGGGGGGGAAATCACGATATCTTCTCCTTGGCTAGAAACAAAAATGTCGAGAAACCAGAGCCCCCCCAAAGGGCTGCCGCTAACAAGATTCCAGCAGCGGAGACTCGCGGCAGCTGGCAGGAGTATGGGGGTGTCGAGAAAGGGTGGTCTGGGCCTGGGGCTCCGGAGCCGAGGGAGGAGGCGCCCGCGGGCCGAGGAGGCGCGGGCTGCAGACACTGAGGCTGGTGCACGACCCAAAATAAATAAAATAATAGTCAAGGCTGGAGCCGCAGCCGGAGCCGGCGGAGGGTAGGGTGGGGGGCAGGGTGGGTCCTTCTGCCGCGGCTGCCGGAGGAGGAGGAGGCGGCGGCGGAGGAGGAGGCGGTGGAGGCGGCGGTGGCGGCGGCGCGGGGTGTGGAGGGAGTGAGTTAGGGGGTGCCGCTAGTGCATGTGCATCGCCGGTCCTCAGCCGTCGGTGCGTCCGCGGCGCCTTCGCCGACCCCCGCGCGTTGGGCAGGGCTGGGCAGGGGGCCGGGCCGGGGGGCAGGTCTCTAGCGGGAGGCGGCGTCGCTGTCTCTCAGAGCTCGCATCGCTCGGTAGAGCCTACCAGAGAGAGAGAGAGAGAGGGAGAGTGAGGGAGAAGGGAGAGCGTGAGGGAGCCGCGGCCAGCCGGGAGCTCGAGGGAGAGAGAGGGGGAGAGAGAGAGATAGAGAGAGAGGCAGGGAGGGAGG
>NW_007727015.1:461596-467858 GCF_000696425.1 Galeopterus variegatus
CGCGCGCCGGGGCGCCCCACCCCACCCCGCCTCGCGCGCGGGCTGCGAGGGCCTCCTTGTCAATGGGAGCGTGGGGCTGGGCAGTCGGCGCTGCTGCAGGTGGGCTCCGGCTGGCGCCCCGCGTGGCCGCTTTCCCTCTCGGGATTGCTCTCCATCTTGTCTCCAGCAGCTTGCCTCCTTGGTTGCTCTCCAGCGGCTGGGGCCGGAGCAGCCGAGGCCGGGTTACCGGAGGAAACGTGAGGAGACAGTGGGTCGGAATAAACCCGTGCACCCCATAATTCGCCTCTGGGGTACGGGGGCAGATTCGGGTTTCTCGCTTCCCGCGTCCACATTTATTGAGCAGCTAGTATGTGAGAGACAAAGGCTGTGGGGAGAGGAACTGCAGCCGGCTGAGACCCAGCCAGGGCCTGTTCTCCAGGAGCTTCTGCTCCCTCGGCCATCGTCGACCCTGCTGCCAGATTCCTGCCACCGCTTCTCAGTGCAGGACGTGGTTCCCACCCTGGGGAGGCTTTGGTGCCGAGATGGAAGGACAGGTTTTCAAGCGACCGGGAGCATCTAGCAAAAGCTTGCTCCCTGAACACAGTTTTAACGTTTTTGCAAATGTTGGACGGTTTAGCTTGGTTGAGGTTGTCTCTGCACTGAATTTCTCTTGTCCTGCCCCTTCTCAAAGCACAAACACATAAAATGAATTATGAATAGATTTTGGGTGAGAGGAGAGGTTTACTTCCCTTCTTCATCTTTTGAGAACATTTTTTCCTCATCTCTTTTCAAAGACCCAGAACCCCTGGTCAGTTGCTCAGTGTACAGCTAATCAAATACTGAGGAGACCAGTAGACATTTGCCAAAGTTCGGACATGCTCTGGGTGGTCTCTGAGATTTTGAAGAAATTAATTCTTACTGCACAAAGTAGTTTTTCAATCAGTCCACCAGACAGCCCCAGGGGCCCTCCTCGAGAAAGGGGCCAATAAGCAAAGTTGCATGGGGATAAGAGAGGCAAACTGCCAGTGCAAAACGTTTTTTCTAACAGTGGGGCATTTCTGTGGCTCTGAAAGCAAACTTGTTTGTTTCATTTCAACAATAGAAAAAAACATTCCGGTTTTGGAAATGTTATCCAGCATAAAAATACATTTGCAATGGAGGAAAAAAGAGGCAGTTAAGGGCCACCCAGAAGAAAACATTTTTCCCATGAATTTTTTTATTTGGTATTTCCCAGCATGGATTTGCCTCATTCTACAAATAGCTGTCTATGTCAAGTTGTATGTAATGTAAGTATTTAAATTTGAATCTCATTTTATATATTCCGGGAAACTGACAAAGGAACCCTATAGAGAATTGTTTTATAAAGTAAATGACTGCTTCCCTCCCTCCCCACCTCCCCCCAAGTTTCTTTTGTGTGTTTTGGGGGTGGGGTGTTAGGGAATAAATCTCATTTGGCTTAAAATCAGGGTATTACTAAAAATCAGCCTTCCAGATACAAAACAGAGTGCTTAGGTACCCAACAATCTATAGAATTTATTTCCTCTTGAGGTTGCAAGGACAATTATGCAGATCTACCAGATGTAGGGAAAAAATTCGACAACTTCACCTAGGTTCTGCTATTCCTACAAGATCGCATTTGAAAGACTGAAGAGGTAAGAATATAATCACTTCATTGCAGATGTTGGGTCATATTTTATGTTTTAGTGCTCTTTTTTATCAAGTAATTTTTAATTTAAGATTTTAGGCTTTTGGGCATTCTGGTTTTTATGGTTGAATGAAACTATCTTTGGCTTTAGGTGTATTTATTCCTTCTTGGTATCAGACCTACTATGGTGGAGGCACAAACCTGTGTTTTGTGTTTTTCTTTACCTACTCAATACTTATTAAGCACCTACCTAACATGGGAGGAGTGGCCACGGGGAGATGTTCTAGGCACTATAGATGTTGTATTTCAGGCTATCTACCCTGTTTTTTTTTCTGGGTCACTTTGCGTCTTTATAGCTGGGCTTCGTAAAAGACTACTAATAATCCTCTTCATCTGTATAGTGCTTTACAGCTTACAGTGCACTTTTACAAAAATTATCTCAGGTGATCCTCCCACATAAACCTCAGTTAGGCACTGTGGTGCGTGACGCTTCATGGCTGAGTGGAAAGAGCCTGGACCATGAATACAGATTGAACTGGGTACCCATTTTACAGCTGAGGAAGCTGAGCCTCTGAGGGGATGAATAACTTGTTCAAGATCACGAAGTCATTAAGTAGTAATCCAGTGCTCCTTTTACAGGATTGTGGCCTGAGAAATAGCATGTTATATATATACGTAAGGCATGCTCTCCAGACTCATGAAAAGCTTACAATCCCAGAACACAGACATATTCTGGTTCCCACAAAGTAAGGGTGAGAGTACCTCAGTTCTCTGTGAACTGTTAGTAATTTGATAACACCAGAAGTGCTTAATTTGTCCACAATTAATTCCTGTGGGAATGAGGAAATTACAGTCCTCACATTAGGTGTGGGGGATGCTTAGACCAAGGACCGATTCCATTTGGTTTTATGTGATCCTCAGAATTATATTTCTTTGATTATTGCTGTTGGTCAGAGAATAACTCTCACCTCACCCTCAGTCAACCATACTCCTTGCTATACACACACTTTTCAGCCTATTTTTAATATTATAAGTAGGTAATTAGAATGTTTTATATACTCTCTAAAGGGAACAGCAGCAAAGCCTATATTAAGTGGCTTCTTTACTACTTGTGGCTCCTAGTTCAGGAGGACAGTAATTCATTATATAAACAAGGTTCCCCAGCTCTGACTTACAGAATGTAAGCTCTGATTAGGTGAACTGAATTTCCTTCCCTATTTGTTCCCTTTTATTTTATTTTATTTGTTTATCTTTTTCGGCCCCCAGCTCTGACTTACAGAATGTAAGCTCTGATTAGGTGAACTGAATTTCCTTCCCTATTTTTTCCCTTTTATTTTATTTTATTTATTTATCTTTTTCGGTGGCTGGCCGGTATGGGGAACTGATCCCTTGACCTTGGTGTTACGAGGCTGTGCTCTAACCAACTGAGCTTACTGGCCAGCCCCCTTTTATATTATTACTTTAATTAAGTATGCGTGTATTGAGAGTCTACTATGTTTAATACACTGATTTAGACTCAAAGGGAGGTTCAGACATAAAAGCTTGGAATCTTGAAATCTTGAAACCCCTGAATGTTTTTTCAAAACCACTCACATTAGATTCAGCTGGGGTACTTGTTAAAAAATCAGTTACCCATCTTCTTCCAAGTCAGACTCTTCTGCAATTTGCATTGATAGCCACTCCCCAGGTGATTTTTCTGTACACAAAATGTTGTTGGTCTTGTCCAGAATCTGTATGTGCCAGCTAATCTGCTAGGAGCTAACTCTTTTTTTTTTTTTTTCCTTTTTGTCTTTTTTCATGACTGGCAATGGGATCGCAACCCTCGGTGTCGCACCTGCACAGCGCTCAACCAGTGAGCGGACCGGTCTCTATATGGGATCCAAACCCTCGGTGGGAGCGCCGCCCTCTACCGAGTGTGCCACCGGGCCAGCCCCGTAGGAGCTTACTCTTAAAGTCCAGATATCTCACATATTTCTGAATTCAACTGTTCTTTATGTTTACTAGTTTTTTATATTGTCAAAGGAAAAAAATTATGAAGATTGCTGTTCCTTATGAACGCTACTATCATGGGAAGAAACTAGGCTAAACAGTGTTTCATGAACTAAATGAAACTAAACTAAATGTCAAGTGTTAGGCATTTTAAGGAGAATGGTAGATCACTAGACGTTTTGGGTTTCTGCACTGTTTCTATTATAAAATTGATAGCTCGCAATTCAACTTAGTGGTGAATGTAATTTAGAAGAATGTCTGAATTAGGCTAAAGAGATGACTTCCTGTTTTCTGATAAATATATGGCATCAATGAGAGAAGGTACTGATCAATTTTATTTATGACCCTAAAAGACAAGCCTCCTATTTAGCATTTTCCTGACTGATATTTTATGCACATCTGTCAGATTTACCACAGTAATAGTTCTCAAATGTTATTATGCATAAAATTTACCTGAAATGCTTTTTAAATTGCAGATTCCTGGGTCCCATCCCTAGAATTTCTTAATCAGTAATTCTCAGATGGAGCCTGGGAATCTTCAATTTTACAATTATGCCTTCTCCCCCAAGTGATTACTGATGTACTTTGGGAAACACATCACTGTACTGTAAATTTCTTTGAGGTAAGGGAGTCGTCTTATCACCTTGTATCTATTCCAAAAGGTCAAGCATGGCCCACTGCCCACAGGTCATCAATTTTAATATTTGTTAACTAAATTCACCTGTCTATAAGCAAGGGCTAAATCAGACAATATATCAAAGCTTTTCCCACCTCTGGGACTTTTTGATTTTTCTGATAGAAATTTTGTTACTTGAATATTCTACAAAATGTTTAAGATTGGGCAAGTTCAAAAAGGTAGTGGCTTGTTTTCAAGTAAAGTTCTGAAAAATGAAATAATACTGATTTTAAACAAACAAATGGGAGATTTATTGGCCTATAGGAGCTTGTGAGAAGAGTGTATGCCAAATGTTTTTGACATTCCCATCAGAAAAATTTTTGCTGAACTTTGTTTACTATTTTGTTATTCTGTAGATGTCATGAAAAAAAAAAGTTGGTTTCCTCATTTATAATTGTTAGGGATAAGAGATACCATGGGAAGAAATAAAGCTTTTGTGTACTTTTAAATGGGGAGACTTGCATGAAGGGGCAGATTAAATCTTATAGGTAATTTAATTGAACTCTTAAGTTATTGCAGTCTATTAGATGGTCACTGTTGACAGCATCATTTGCTGAGTGTACTTTGATGGTTCAAGAACCCCAAAGAGGGCCAGCCCCGTGGTGCACTCGGGAGAGTGCAACGCTGGGAGCGCAGCAACGCTCCCACCTCGGGTTCGGATCCTATGTGGGAATGGCCGGTGCGCTCACTGGCTGAGCGCAGTGTGGGCGACACCAAGCCAAGGGTTGTGATTCCCTTACTGGTCACGAAAAAGACAAAAAAAAAGAACCCCAAAGAGGGTGTGCTTTGTGATTTTTCTAAATTTAGGGTAGCAAGAGTATCCCACAGGGATGCATTTGGCTTGAATAGAGTGGAAAGTTGGAGGGGGCCAGGACTAGTGCTTTCATGTTAATAATAAGATTGACCAAGAGTTGGAATTGAAGTTGGAAGCTTGGCTTGATATGAAGGTGCTACCTAACAGTAATGGTTTCCTGTTGGAATTTTCTTGGAAGTTCTTTCATCAGAAACAAAGATTTTTATTTGTTGTTTTGGGAATAAAAGTACTTTTCAACCTACCTGGGCTAGAATTGACAGCTAAGATTAGCAGGTACATATTTGTAAAGTATTTGTTTAATATTTATTATGTCCTCCAGAAGACAGGAGATTTCCTTATAAAAAGGTTTCTTGCATTATTTATCATATATTTTATCCCCATAGAGCTTTTCACACATGCAGCTCCAACACATTTTAGACATTATCTCATTAGTCTTTTGTAAGCTTCAAGGTCCAAAGTCTTATTACCACATTACAGATAGAACTGTTTTTTTTTGTTGTTGTTGTTCCTATCAGTCATATTTGTGAAAGCAAATTGTAGGTGAATTTTATGTGAGTCCAGTTAAAACCAATTTGAATTGGCTGTAACAAGTGTGACTGGAGGTAGGTGGAGGCTATCAATTAGTTCAGACTTAGAGTGGGTTGAGGGTGTTTGGCCAGACTAGATTGATTTAACTTTTTGACTCCTCTGTATCCTCTAAAGTACATGTGGTTTGGGGTGTTCCTAGAGTCTGCCAAATACCAAGAATGTGGCATTCTAGTCACGTAACATGGTTCTTCAGATGAGCTGACATTTAGGTTTGCTATCTATTTCCCAAAGGCCTGCGAAACCCTAACCTCTGTGGCAGAGAAATACATTTTTGTGAAATTCCTGTGTGTGTGATGGAGCACATCTATAGAAAAAGGACAATTCAGGGAGAGACACATTTTCAGCCAGACACCTATCCCATAGGACTTTTAGCTAGAATCATTCAGAGCTTGAAGTAAAAAGAAAAGAACTGCACTGATTTTCTTCTTAAGTTGTCCGTCCCTGAAGTCCACTCTATTTCCCCCAGCCATTGTAGCCTTTGCAGAGGGCTAAGAGGAAAGAAGGAGTGTAAAAGTTATATTCAATATAAATGAAAAACAGCATTGTTGGTAATGACTAAAGAAAAGACAAA
>NW_007727015.1:468215-476057 GCF_000696425.1 Galeopterus variegatus
TAGAAACCCAAAGGCAATCTTAAAAAAAAAAAAAAAATCAGTGGTGGGATTGAGAGGTGGAGTGAATAGGGCAGCGAAAGGAAAAGGGCACATTTGGGGATTGGCCAATTCGATTAACCTTTCTTGGATTATACCACCTCTGCTTCTGTTTTAGGAAGGGAGTGATTCCAACCATTTGCACCTTCTTCTCTTTCGCCTCCTGCACTTTTGCTCTACTCATATACTTGGCTTTATTCATCCTACCCCAACCCAAACATTTCTCCAGCAAGAAAATAGTGATAAGAATGATATTTTCCCTATAATTATCTTCATTTATGTAATACATGAATTTATTTAATATTTATTGTGTATTTACCATGTGCCAGACACTGTGCTAGATGCTGGGAATACACTGTTAAATATAACACACATGTTCCTCTGCCACCATGGTATATATAGTATCTGACCTGTGAATTATAACAATTTCTCATACATTATTTGATTTGGTGTTTATAACAGCTCTTTGAAATATCCAGGGTTTCTATTCTCATTTCATGCGTAATAAAATTAAGCTTAGAGAAATTGAAGTGATTTATCCAAGATCACACAGCTTGTAGATATAGGATGTGTAATCAGGATGGATTCCCTAATTTTCTAAATTCCCAGGCAGTGGTCTTTGCACTACATCATGCCACTTCCCTAAGATCCAAAGGTTCTAAGTTGCTCTTTTAAATAGCACTGAGACCAAGTATGTTATTCATATTTTAGTGAGTTTTTAGTTTCCTCAGTAATCCTTCCGCTTCTTTCTCAGATATTATTGTATATCATCATAAATGAACTTTAATAAAATTCATAATCCCATGACATATATTACAATAAATTGCTCCTAGCTCTTAAAACAGAATAGATTATCTTTGTTGTGCACATATACCAGAATATTCTCCGCACTTTGCATTGGGAGTAGATGATATACAACTACTAAAAAAAATATTGGTAAGCTTCAGTCCCAAATAGATTTGGACAAATGACAAATGAAAGTAATTTTCACAACTAAAGGGAAGTAACATTAAGAAAGGCAGGAGGGTGAAAAGAACACTGTACTGGAACGAAGACACAAGACTTGTAGTCTTTGTTCAGCCAGTGTTGGGAGACTTAATTCACTTTCCAGACCTCAATCAAGGAACTGAATTTTAGCCACCTATATTCTACTCCATAAGTCTAAATCTGAGTTGCATGGACAAAGAACCTAGGGAGACTTTAGAAGGCAGAGTTATAGTGGGTAGGAGTCCCTCCAGAGGGCAAAGCAAAAAAATGTTATAAATCTGGGTACGTCCATTCCACTGTCAAAATGGTTTCCTTTACTTTTTTCCTCCTTTTAAGTCAGGAATGAACCTTTCATTACGTCTTATGGCATTTGCTTTAGAAATATAACTTTTGTAAGCATAACAAGCCAATATTATGAAAAGACTGTGGCTTGATTTTGATTTTCTAACTTAGAAGTGACACTACTCCTAGAAATACTGGAGTTTTTAAAATCCACCCTGAAAGGTTTTCTCCAGATTGCCTTGTATTCCTTTCAGCACAGCAGGCAGATAATGGCTTGTAATCACTATCCAATTGATTTTGAGAGTATTTCCTTGTGGGTGAACAGGATGATTGGGGAACATCCCAGGGGTCTGGGAAAGGATAGTCAAGGGAGGTGCATAGATCCAGGAGTGAGACAGCCAGTGGTAACTAACAAAAGGGACGAAGAACTCGACAAGGGGTTTACCTTTTCTCAGCAGCCTCTACTGGATCTATTCAGTTCTGTCTTATGATTCTCTGTGGCATTGGCTCTAACAGTTTTTCTCATTCTTCACTTTATTTTAGTGATTGCTAGTTGCTTCCTGCCTATCTTTCAGCTAGTTGCTGAAAGGGTGTCATTGAGGGAATAGAGGAATTCAGCATGATGCTTCCACAGCTTTAGAGATACCAGTGCTCTAAGGATGAAGGAACCAAGGATTTATGGGTTTATCCAATAGTGAGTTAAGAATTAGAGTTTTTAGAAATTCTAGAATATATGTTATGGGAGTAGTGTATAGGCTCTAACAGTTTTTCTCATTCTTCACTTTATTTTAGTGATTGCTAGTTGCTTCCTGCCTACCTTTCAGCTAGTTGCTGAAAGGGTGTCATTGAGGGAATAGAGGAATTCAGCATGATGCTTCCACAGCTTTAGAGATACCAGTGCTCTAAGGGTGAAGGAACCAAGGATTTATGGGTTTATCCAATAGTGAGTTAAGAATTAGAGTTTTTAGAAATTCTAGAATATATGTTATGGGAGTAGTGTATGTTAGAGAGAATGCTAGAACTCCAATCAGAGAACTTAACATCAAGGAAAACACCTTTGCTCTACATCAAAAGTCTGGTTGATGAATTTACATTTATATGTTCTAGATTAAAATAAAATGCTTAATGTATGCACACAAAAAAATTTAAAGTTTTTCTTTCATTACAGAAGTAATCTGCTATTTTAAAGATAAGAGGAGATATACAGAGAAGAGTTGGGTTCTCTACCCTAGACTGAATAAGCTATGACATTTTAGAATTTCTTAGGGGTGGAGACAATTTGCTGTTGGTTCCAGAATCCAGCTGCCCTCCCACATCCCATCTCTCTCAGGGAGCTACTCTGTTTAGTAATCAGTTTCTTTCATATTTATTTGCCATAATTTTAACTGCTGAGAAAAACCACCATCCACCCTGTGACAATGTCCTGAGGCTCACACCTGAAACCGAGTTTAGGTAAGGAATGGGTAGTTGGGTCAGATAGGTCTTTTCCAGTGTTTTCAGTAGGGTCATTTAGCTCCCTAGGGCACACTAACCTTTGTCACAGGTCCTGGACTAAGCTAGGGCATGAGCAAGGAAAATCCAAGTGCTGCTAGATGGTTGAGCATCAAATCCAGTCTCTGTGCTGGTCCTTTCTTGAGTTTACTCTAGCAACAAGGAATACGCTCTCACCTTGGTCCTTGTGACTAGTTCTAGTAATAGGCTTCTTTTAGGTTCTCTATATCACCTCTGACCCTGCTTTGGGATTGGAGTTCTACTTTAATCCCTTATACCTTATGGAAATCAGAAGTCAATCCCTAAACCAAAGTCTGCATGACTAAATCCTTACTACAGGATTCCACATCTCTGATGCCTATCCTCGGTCTGTTTGGTACTTTGCTTATTGCTGATGCCTAACTCCTAACACATCTCTCCACTTCTGGGTTTCTACCTGTTGACATTGTGGGATCTTCTTCCCATCCCCATAATGACCTACATGAATCCCTTGCTTACTCTCAGATTCCTTGACACCTTGCCTTGCCCGCATATTTGGATTTCTTTTTGGCACCTATCCAGTGAACCTGTTATCCTGCCTAGTCCCAGTGGGATTGCCTGTAGTCATTCTCAGACTTTAATGTGTATAAAAATCCCCAAGGGTGCTTATAAAAAATGCAAGTTCTTGGGATTCCATAGAGATTGTGATTCAGTAATTCTGAAATGGGGCTTAGAAATCTCATTTAGTACTGGCTGGTTAGCTCAGTTGGTTAGAGCAAGGTGTTGGTAATGCCAAGCAAGGGTTTGGATCTCCATACTGGCCAGCTGCCAGAAAAAAAAAAAGAAATCTGCATTTAAATCTGTACTCCCAAATAATTTCGAGGTACCTGGGTAAAACCATACCTTGAGAAAGTTATCTATTCTCTGGGGCTTGATCCTTCCTTATCAGGCCCAGCACATCTTCAACGAAATGATTTTGACAGATCATGAGAAAAATCATTTTTCCATGAGGAATCTTTGAATATCATAATCATTGTTACATTTTAGAATATTTTTTGTTTCTATATTTCTGCTTCTTGGACTGTGGAAACTTTACAGAGTTTCTAATACCTAGCTAGCTAAACTCTGGCTAGTAAGTCATTCAAGTATACCACAATTTTAAGAATCCTTATTTTTGCCTCATGCTTTGGGCTCTGTCTTCTCTGTGGTAAAGATAACATAAAGTCTTAGAAATGCATGCATCAGTAATGTCTCTGGACTGCATTTTAGGACAATGGAGGAAAGTATCTTCTTACTCTTTGGTCTAGATTTATGTTTAAATATTGACCTCATCAACGTGCCTATGTATGCCATTATAGGATTAACATAAATTCATGTATATATTGACATAAAGAGAAGGGAACTGGACACAGGAACTTAGAAGGCAGAAGGAGTCCAAGTGCAGGAGAACTTTTCTCTGTTGTAGGATAGTGGCTTTTGGGAGCCCTACTGTGAACTAAATGCAATAGTCCTCAGATTCAGGTTAAACATTTTTGGAAAGAATACTTCAGAGAGCATTGTTGTGGGCTTCCTATTATATATTGAGTGTGTCATAAGGTGCTCCCAGTGGCTTAGAAAAATTCTAAGCCATTTGAAGCCTGTGGGAGCCATCAAGAAACCCAAAGAATAACTTCTGTTTCTGGTCAAGGTGGAGTATCAGTTACTGCTTGTTTACCTTCCCACCTGAAACAACCAGGAAAAACAGACAAAATATGTGAAATAATGGTTTTCAAGACCCTGGACATCAGGCAATGAATGACAGTGATTCCTAAGACACAGGAAACAAATGAGGTGACCCTACGATTATCACAGCTGCCTTGAGGGAGTTTTTAGGTTGTGATGCAGGGAGGGAGGAACCCAGGTGGAACTTAGCAGACTTCCTGGATTGAGGAGATGGGGCTGAGAGTCTGGGGAGACCAAGGAAGCTAGAGTCCTCAGGATAAAGTACTGAAGAGGAGAGAGCTGCACAGAGAGAGAACTTTGTATATCTGCAAAATTATCTGCTAGAATTATCTTACTGTTATAGTAATAGCTACAGCATTCGTAGGCTAGGACTAACTATTGAAGACAAATATTCGTATTGCTAATTGGCACATACATGATACATGTGAGGAAATTGTCCAAGACTGGGGACATAACCATCAAAGAGGATTAGAGGGAACAGCAACAGCTCTCACACAGGTACAATAATACTGCCTGTTTCTGTCAGCCAGATCAGAACATCTCATAATTCATGGAATATTGGAGAGAGTATTTAGAAGGGTCTTGCTTCAGTAGTGGGGAGTTATCAACTCTAGACTAAATGTAACATGCATCCTGCCTAATAAGCAAAATTCAAAGTGATCAAACTGTTTTCAAGGCTCTTAACTGTGTACTGGAAATAAATATAAAAATATCCAGCATCCAACAAGGGAGCATTTACAATGTCTGACACCCAAGCTAATATTCCAGTGATGCAGAAAAGCAAAGAAAATCTGACCCATAATGAGACCAATACATCAATCAAAACTAAATCAAAACTGACACAGATATTAGAATTAGCAGACAAGGACATTATAACTTATTAGATCTGCATTATAACTGTAAGTAGAGACTTAAAATATGTTGTTGTTGTTTTTGTTTTAAAGGCCCAAATTCAACTTCTGGAGATGAAAACTATAATGTTTGACATGAAAAATACAATACATGGCACCAACAATACATTAGATGTTAAAGAGTAAAAGATTTAGGAACTTGATGGCATAGAAATACAAGATATCCAAAATTAAACACACATTTGAAAAGAGAAAACAGAATTTTTTATATTAGGCAGACATAAATAATACCTTATCAGTAATTATTTTAAATGTAAATGAATTAAATATGCCAAATAAAAGGCAGAGATTTGGAGAATGGATTTTAAAAACATGATCTAACTATATGCTATCTACAAGAGCACACTTTAGATTCAAAAATACAAATATATTGAAAGTAAGAGGGTGAGGAAAATGATATACCATGGAAACAGTAATCAAAAGAGAGCTGAAGTGGCTATACTAATATCAGACAAAATAGATTTTAAGACAAAAATTATTACTAGAGACAAAGAGGGACATTTATAATGAAAAAAGGAAGATATTAGGAAGATATAATAATTTATAACCCTTGGACATGTAATAATTTTAAACATATGCACCTAACAACTGAGCCCCAAAATACATCAAGCAAAAACTGACAGAACTGAAGGAAGAAATAGAAAATTCAACAATAATGACTTTCTCAATAATGGTTAGAATAACTAGGCATAGGATCAACAAGGAAATAGAAGACTTGAACAATATACAAATCAACTAGGCCTAACAGGTATGAATGGAACCCTCCATGCAATAACAGCAGGATATACATTCTTTTCACACACACATGTAATATTCTCCAGGCTAGACCAATGTTAGGCCACAAAATAAGCCTCAATAAACTTAAAAGTATTGATGGAATTAAATTAAAAACCAATAACAGGGAAACTTGAGAAATACACAGATATGTAGAAAAATACATAACACACTCCTAAATAATCAATGGGCCAAAGAAGAAATGACAAGGAAAATTAGAAAATACTTTGAAATAAAATGAAAATAAAAACACAATGTGCCAAAGCTTACAAAATTCAGCTAAAACAGTACTTAAGGGGAAATTTATAATGGTGAATGCCTGTTTAAAAAAATATGTATATATAAAGTGAATAATAAAAAACTTAAAGAGAACAAACAAAAGTAAAGCAAGCAGAGGAAGGAAATAATGAGATTAGGAAAAAATGAAATAGAACATAGAAAACCTGTAGAGAAAAATCAGTAAAATAAAAAGTTTGTTTTTTGAAAAGATCAATAAAATAGACAAACCTTTAGCTAGACTGGCCAAGAAAAAAAGAAGATTGAAATTACTAAAATCAGACATTTTAAAGCATACATTACTACCAACCTAAGAGTAATAAAAAAGAGTATAAATGAATACTTTGAATAATTGTATGCCAAGAAATGAGATAACTAAGATAAAATGGCCAAATTACTGAAACTGACTCAAGAAGAAGTAAAAAATATGAACAGACCTGTAACAAGTAAAGAGATTGAATTAGTAACTTAAAATTTCCAACAGAGAAAAGCCCAGGCCCAAATGGCCTTACTGGTAAATTCTATCAAACATTTAAAGAAATAATTCCAGACTTAATATTCTCAAGATCTCAATATTAGCATCCAGAGAGATCTATAGATTCAATGCAATCCCTATCAAAATCCCTGTGACAGTCTTTGCAGAAATAGAAAAACCATCCTAAAATTTGGGAGGAGGGAGGGAGGTGTCGGTGACGGGCCGTAATAATCATATACAGTGTATATTGACAAAATAAAAAAAAAATAAAATAAAACTTACTACAAGTCTACAGTAATCAAACCAGTGTGGTACTGCCATAAAGACAGACATATAGATGAATGGAATAGAATAGAGAGCCCAGAAATAAGCCCTTTCATATATGGCCAAATGATTTTTGACATGGGTGCCAAGACCATTTAATGGGGAGAGGACAGTGTTTTCAACAAGTACTGCTGGGAAACTGGATATTTACATATCAAAGAATGGAGTTAGACAGTAACCTAACACCATATACAAAAATTAAAATGGATTAAAAACCTTCATGTAAGAACTAAAACTATAAAAGTCTTAGAAGAAAACATATGATAAATCTTTACAATACTGGATTTAGCAGTGATTTCTTGGATATGACACCAAAGACATAGGCAACATAAGGAAAAATAGACAAATTTGACTTCATTAAAATTCTTTTTAATTGTGCATCCAAAGACATTATCAACAGAATAAAAAGGCGACCCACAAAATGGGAGAAAATATTTGCAAATCATAGATCTGATAAGGGATTAATATCCAGAATGTATAGAGAACTCCTAAGACTCAATGATTAAAAAAAAAATCAGGGCTTCCCACTTGGGAAGTGTGGCGGCGCTCCCGCCGAGGGTTCGGATCCCACATACAGACCGGTTC
>NW_007727015.1:476918-478122 GCF_000696425.1 Galeopterus variegatus
CACTGAGGGTTGCGATCCGTTGCCGGGCACGAAAAAAGACAAAAAGGAAAAAAAAAAAAATCACCCTGATTAAAAAATGGGCAAAAGTCTCAAATAGACATTTTTCCAAAGACGATATACAAATGGACAATAAGCATATGAAAAGATGCTTAGCATCACTACTCATTAGGAAAATACAATAGAAACTACCGTTAGATACTACCTCACACTCTAAAGGATGGCTAGTATTAAAAGAAAAACAGAAAATAACAAATGTTGGTGAGGTTGTGGAATAATTGGGACCCTTGTACGTTCTTGATGGGAATGTAAAATGGTACAGGTGCTGTGGAAAATAGTATGGCAGCTTTTCAAAAATTAAAAATACAACTAGCATATGATCCCACAATTCCATTTCTCAGTATATACCCAAAAGAATTGAAAGGGTTTTAAAGAGAAGTTTTTATACCCGTGTTCATAGCAGCTTTGTTCACATTACCTAAAACGTGGAAGCAACCCAGTTATACACTGATGGATGAATGGATAAACACAATGTGGCATATACGTTCAATAGAATATTATCCAGTCTTAAACAGGAATGGAATTCTGACATATGCTACAGCATGGATGAACCCTGAGAAAAATTATTCTAAGCAAAATAAGCCAGTCATGAAAAGACAAATATTGAATAATTCCACTTATATAAGGTACCTAGAGTAGTCACATTCATAGAGACAGAAAGTAGAATGGTGGTTGCCAGGGACTGGAGGGAGGGATGAATGGAGGGATGAATGGGGAATTACTGTTTAATAGGTGTAGAGTTTCAGTTTTACAAGATGAAAAGAGTTCTGAAGATGGATGGTTGGTAAACATTATGAATGTATTTCATACCACTGAACTGTACACTTAAAATGGTTAAGATGAAAATTTTTATGTTATGTGTATTTTACCACAATAAAAAAAAATTGGAGGTAAATATACTCCAATCTTTCTCAAACTCAAGAAGAAAAAGAAACATTTCCCAACTTAATCTGTGGTGCCAGTATTTCCCTGATACCAACGCCAGTCAAAGACATCACAAAAAAGAAAACTTCAGGCTAATATCCCTTATGACTATAGATGCAAAAATCCTCAACAAAATACTGGAAAACCTAATCCAGCAATGTATAAAAGGGATATGCCATGATTGAGTTAGATTTGATCAATCAATGCAGAAAAGGCATTTGAC
>NW_007727015.1:479189-481025 GCF_000696425.1 Galeopterus variegatus
GTACATATTTCAAAACATCATGTTGTACCTTGAAAATATGTACAATTTTTATTTGTCCATTTAAAGAAATAAAAGCACAAGTGCAAGACTTATATGTTGAACACTACAAAATATTGTTGAAAGAAACTAAAGAGGATTTGAATAAATGGAAAAATATGCCGTGTTCATGGATTGGAAGACTTAATATTGTTAAGAAGACAATACTCCCAAATTGATATACATATTCAATGAAACTCCTATCAAATCTCAGCTGGCTGTTTTTGAAGAAATTGTCAAGCTCATCCTAAAATTCATGTGGAAAATGCAAGGGATCCAGAATAGCCAAAACAATCCTGAAAAAGAACAAAGTTGGAGGATTCATACTTCCTGACTTTAAAACATACTGAAAGCTACAGTAATGAAGACAGTGTAGTACTGGCACAAGGATAGACATATAGAGTCATATAGATCAATGGAATAGAATTAACAGTCCAGAAACCAACCTTTACCTTTATGGTAAATTGATTTTTGACAAGGGTGCCAAGACAATCAAATAGAGAAAGAAATAGTTGAGATTCCCATATTTAAGAGAATAAATTGGACCTTTACCTCACAGCTAACACAGAAATGAGCTCGTAGATCTAAATGTAAGAGCTAAAATTATAAAACTTTTATAAGAAACCACTGGATTAAATCTTCGTGGTTTTGGTGCAATGGTTTCTTAGATACAATACCATAAGTATAAATGACAAAAGAGAAATTGGTGATTTGGACTTCATCAAAATTAAATTTTTTCATGCTGTAAAGGGCACCATCAAGGAAGTAAAAAAAACAACCCACAGATGGAAGAAAATATTTGTAAATTATATATGTGTTAAGGGGCTTGTACCCAGAATATATAAAGAACTCTTACAACTCAATAATAAAAAGACAATCAATTTAAAAATAGGCAAAGGATCCAATTAGACATTTCCCCAAAGAAAATATACAAATAGCCGATAAGGACACAAAAAGATGCTCAACATCCTTAGTCAGTAGGGAAATGCAAATCAAGACCACAATGAGATACCACTTTACACTTAATGGGGATGGCTATAGTAAAAAAGATAGACAATAATTGGTGCTATTGAGTATTGTAGAAAAAGTGGAAACCTCATCCATTGTTGGTAGGAATGTAAAATGGTGCTGCCACTTTGGAAAACAGTTTGATAGTTCCTCAGAAAGTTCCTGCTTGCAATTAAAAAATTCCACTCCTAGTTATATACCCAAGAAAAATGAAATCATATGTCCACACAAAAACTTAATCTTCATAGCAGCAATATTCATAATAGCCTCAAAATTGAAACAGTCCAAACATCCATCAATTAATGAACTAATGAAAAAAATGTGGCATATCCATACTATAAAACATTATTTACCCTTAAAACGAATTAGGTGTTGATACATACTCCAACATGGATAAACCTTGAAAACATGCTAAGTGAAAGCCAGGTATAAAAGACCAGATATCATATAATTCTCTCTATATGAAATGTTTAGAATAGGAAAATCTATAAAAACAGAAAGTAGATTAGTGGCTGCCTAGAGTGGGGTGGGGGAGGAGGAGGATGAAGGAGTTACTGTTAATGAGTGTGGTAGGCACAATAATGGTCTCCAAAGATATCCACATTTTAATCCTCAGAACCTGTGAATACATTACTTTACATGACAAAAGATATTTTGCAGATGTGGTAAAGTGTACAGAATTTGAGATGGAGAGATTATCTAGAATTATCCAATTGAATATCTAATCATATAAATCTTTAAAAATAGAGAACCTCTCCCAGATTTGGTGAGTGAGGGAAATGTGAATGATTG
>NW_007727015.1:481749-482522 GCF_000696425.1 Galeopterus variegatus
CCTACAGAAAGAAATGCAGCTCCTTGACATTTTGATTTTAGCCCAGACTATTTCATACTTAGATAATACATCTGTACTGCTTTAACCACCTAATGCAGTAATTTGTTGTGGCAGCCATAGAAAACTAACACAATGAGTATGGAATTTTTCTTGGAAGTTATGAAAATATTCTAAAATAATATACTGGTGATGATTTCACAGCTTTCTGAATATGCTAAAAAACGTTGATGTGTACACTTTAAATGGATGGATTTTATGGTACGTGAATTATATCTCAATAAAGCTGCTTTTAAAAAAGAAAAGAGCATCAGTGAGATGAAGGACAACTTCAAGCCAGCTAATATGTATATAATTAGAGTTCCTGAAGGGAGATCAGAAAAAATTTATAAAGAAATGACCAAAAATATTTGAATTTTGATAAAAACTACAAATCTGTAAATCCAAGGATCACAGTGAACCTCAAGCACAAGAAACTTGAAGAAAACTAAGATTCAACATAACAAAACTCCTCAAAACTAGTGATAAAAAGAAAACCCTAAAAGCAGCCAGAGAATAAACAATACATTGTGTACAGAGAAACAAAGATAAGGATAAAGCTTGTTTCTCTTTGGAAATGATGCAAATGTTAAGACAGTGAAACAATATGTTAAAAATACTAAAAGAAAAATACTGCCAAACTAGAATTCTATGCCTAGAAAAAAAACTCTTAAAAGTAAAGACAAAATAATTACTTTTTCAGAAATAAAAAAGCTGGAAGTATTTATCAGCAATAG
>NW_007727015.1:483098-484893 GCF_000696425.1 Galeopterus variegatus
ATATGTTAAAAATACTAAAAGAAAAATACTGCCAAACTAGAATTCTATGCCTAGAAAAAAAAACTCTTAAAAGTAAAGACAAAATAATTACTTTTTCAGAAATAAAAAAGCTGGAAGTATTTATCAGCAATAGACTAGAAATTCTAAAGAAAGTCCTTTAGGCAGAAGGAAAATGACACCAATTGGAAATATGTATCTACAAAAAGGAATAAAGAACACCAGAAAAGGCAACTACATGGGGAAATATATAAGATTTTATTTTATTATTTAAATCCCTTTAAGAGACAATTGACTGTCTAAACCCAAATAATAATAATGTGTTGTGGGATTTATAGCAAATGTGTAATTAAAATATATGACAAGAAAGGGTAGCAGGGAGAAATAGAAGTATACAATTTAAGGCTCTTTTATGTAAATTAGTATACTATCAGTGGGAGTTATACCATGATAAGTTAAAGATGTATACTATCAATCCTAAAGGAACTATTAAAATAGCAAAACAAGGCTTATAGCAATAAACAGAGGAGATAAAATGGAAAACTAAAAAATAATCCAAAAGTTGACTGAAAAAGAGGAAAAGGGAGAAAAAAATAGGTGGGACAAATAGAAGATATATAGCAAGATGATAGATATAAACTTAACCATATCAATAATCACCTTAAGTGTAGAGGGCTAAACATTCCAGTTAAAAACCAGAGGCTGGCCTGTTAGCTCAGTTTGTTAGAGCACAGCCTTGTAACAACAAGGTCAAGGGTTCGGTCCCCCTTACCAGCTAGCTGCCAAAAAAAAATAAAAAACAAAAAAACCCCAGAGATTATCAGGTTGGATAAAAAAGCATAACTAAACTATATGCCATTTACAAGAAACACAGTTGAAATGTAAAAACACAAACAGATTTAAAAGTAAAAGGATGGAAAAAGTTATACAATACTAACACTAGTCAAAAGAAAGCTGGAGTGGCTAATTAATATCAGACAAAGTAGATTTCAGAGTAAAGAATATCACCATGGGTAAAGAATGTCATTTTATAATATAAGGGATAATTGCATCAAGAAGAAATAATTCAAAACATTTATGCTCCTAATAACACAGCTTCAAAATCCATGAAACAAAAGCTGACCGAAATAAAAGGAGTAATCCATAATTACAGTTGGAATTTCAGCATTCCTTTCTCAGTGATTCACAAGGCAAATAGATAGAAAATTGATAAAAATATATATGACTTGAAAACCACTATCAACCAGACTTCCCTAAGTGACATAAAACACTTTGCTCACTAGGTGTGGCATGCACACTCTTTTCAAGCACATATTCTAGGCTATAAAACATATTTTCATACATTTAAAAAGATTTAAGCTATAGGGCCGACCCCGTGGCTCACTCCAGAGAGTGCGGCACTGGGAGTGCAGTGGCACTCCCGCTGTGGGTTCGGATCCTATATAGAGATGGCTGGTGCGCTCACTGGCTGAGCGCGGTGCGGGCAACACCAAGCCAAGGGTTGCCATACCCTTACTGGTCACAAAAAGGAAAAACAAACAAACAAACAAATAAAAAGATTCAAACTATACAAAGTATATCCTCTAACCACAATGGTATTAAATTAGAAATCAGTAACAGAAAGATGTTGGAAAATCCCTAAATATTTGGAAATTAAATAACACACTTCTAAATCACCGTGGGTCGAAGAAGGAATCAAAAGGAAATTTAGAAAATATTTTGAGCTGGGCCGGCCCGGTGGCGCACTGCTACAGTGCGCCGCTTGGGGAGCGCGGCGGCACTCCCGCCGAGGGTTCGG
>NW_007727015.1:485593-497638 GCF_000696425.1 Galeopterus variegatus
TGAGGGTTGCGATCCGTTGCCGGTCACGAAAAAGGACAAAAAAAGGAAAAAAAAAAAAAAAAGAAAATATTTTGAGCTGAATGAAAGTAAAAATATACCAAAATTTGTGGGATACTGTTAAGGCAGTACTTAGAGGGAAATTTATAGCACTAAAATAACTAAACTAGAAAAGAAGAAAGGTCTCAAATCAATAACCTAATTTTCCACCTCAACAAATTAGAAGAATAAATTAAACCTGATGTATGCAGAAGAAAGGAAATAACATCTGAACAGATATCAATGAAATGTAAAACAGAAAAACAATAGAAAAAAATCAAAGCTGGTTCTTTAAGAACCAAAAGCTTGTTCTTTTTTTTTTTTTTTTTTCCTTTTTGTCTTTTTTCATGACCAGCAACGGATCGCAACCCTCAGTGTCACGCCCGTACCGGACCGGGACTGGCAACGGGATCGC
The DNA here is from genome assembly GCF_000696425.1 of Galeopterus variegatus. Lineage (NCBI taxonomy): Eukaryota > Metazoa > Chordata > Mammalia > Dermoptera > Cynocephalidae > Galeopterus > Galeopterus variegatus. The sequence goes on from NW_007727015.1 coordinate 486,045, forward strand.
AACCCTCGGTGTTGCGCCCGTACCTCGCTCAGCCAGTGAGCGGCCGGTCTGTATGTGGGATCCGAACCCTCGGTGGGAGCGCCACTGCGCTCCCAAGCGGCGCACTGTAGCAGTGCGCCACTGGGCCGGCCCCAAAAGCTTGTTCTTTATGAAGATAAATTAAATTGATAAGCCTCTAGTCAGACTGATAAGAAAAAGAAGATATAGGACACAGATTGCCAATATCAAGAATGAAAATGACATTACTACAAATACACTGATATTAATAAGCATAATGAGGGAATATTATAAACAACTATATGCCAATAAATTCAACAACTTAGATGAAATGGAAAAATTCATTTTGAAAGACACAGACTCCTAATGCTTACTCAAGAAATAGATAACCTGAATAATCCTATATCTAGTAAAGAAACTGAATTTGCAGCTAAAAATTTTTCCATGGAGAAAATGGCAAGCCCAGATGGCTTCATTGGGAATTCTACTAACCTTTTAAGAAAGAAATAATACTGTTTCTCACAAATTCTTCCAGAATATTGAAGAGAAGGGAATACTTCCCAACTCATTCTGTGGGTCCAGCATTACATTGATACCAGAACCACATGAAGAATTACAATAAAAGAAAATTACAGACCAAACCAATATCTGTCATGACCATAGATGCAAAATTTTTTTTAAAAAAGGAACTCATAATCCTTTACTAAGAAAAAAAAAAAAAAGCAAAATACCAATGCCTCTCTGAATTTGGTTTAGGTTTTTAGTAGAAAGCCACATGCATTTATATTTCTAAGAGAGTATATACTGTAGATGTACATTTTGGTGTTTGATGTTCTTCTTAAGAAATTGATTCAGTGAGGAAGCACTAGAACATAAAAAAGCCACAAACAAAAATGGCTTTTCCCTAGGGGAGCTTTATAGCTGCCTTCACTATGTAAAGTTAAGAAACTGGTCATTTCTGCTTATATATCATTTATTCGACAGTCTGGACAGGATTTAACTTTAAGGCGAGCTCAATTTTTTGTTTCCTTCGAAATCACTTTTGCATTTTTTTTTAAATCAGAAGTTATCACCACACTTAGTTCAGGATTTAAAAATTCCTTCTATAACTTATTCTAGAATATTTTTTATTTATGATATTTAGATAATATTTCACATACCTTTATCTTATTTCTCCTGAACTTTGTTAAGGTTTGAACTAATGAAGGTAGAATAAACATACCGTATCTACATTTTCAAAGATGATTTAATTTATTTTTATATTTTGTTGAGGATATAATATATTGAAGAAACTACTATATTTGTTATATGTATTTTTTCATGATAATCTTTACTCATAAAATTATTAGCTAAATATATTTTATTCACGTATTGTTTTACTAGAAATTTTTTGGTTACCTTTTGAATTATGCCAGTCTCTATCATAAGACCTCAATTAATTGTGTTATTTAAAGGATGCGTACAGAACTATCCTTGATCCACAGAGAGATAACTGAATTTATGTCTATATTTTTTTAGTCTTCATGTTTGTTTTAACTCTTCTCCCTGACCACATAATGTGCTTTTTAAAAAGTAAATATTCTACAAACATTAGTAAGTTCCTGCTGATACTGTTGTTTTATTATTATCACTACTTTTAATTTTGAAACTTATAAAATTTACATTAAATTAACTCACAAAATTGTATGGGCTCTTCTGAAAAATGCATTGTACTTTATTGTTGCAGATATAGCACTGTTAACTCTATTGGTACAGTAATCATTTAGATAGGATTATGTCATGATAAGACTGTGTCACTTAAGAGTGAAACAAAAAGCCATTTGGTGAGATACTGAAAATTTTATTGTGCTAATTTAGAGTACCTTGATTATGCATGAAGATGATAAACACATTAAGAATATAATTGGAGGAAGTGCCACCTTCACTTAATGGCTCTGCAAAGATTATATTCAAATAATTATCCTTCATTTGTAGGTTGACAAAATAAAAAGATAAGAAATGACTCTAAAACTGTTTTAGAAAACCACTACTATAATAACAGCAAAAACCATCATATTAACAACAATAATAATAACTATTATTACTACTAGTACCACCATTTGTTGAACATTTATTTGGGGTCATTCACTGGTTTTGTCAGGCAAACATTCTTTATTTCACTTAATCTTCACCACAACACTTGAATGTAAGAGTTACTATTCACATACATACAAGTGAGGAACAGTTCCTCAGTTTTCTTTTGTGGAACCATATCCCCTCTATTGTTTATCCATACAGTTCAGCTAGGGTTGCCCCCTAGCTTCAGGTTCCAGAGGGGGCAATCAAGTTTAGGCCTGGACAATTTAAGAACCTCATTCCACTGGCCACAACGTTAGCTTTAATGGGGCAAATGACCCAAACTGAGCTAGTGAGTCCCTCCTCAAGACTATTTCTGAAACTTGTTATTTGCAGGAACAATATGGCCTATCTCAGGCTAGATTGTAGCAATACATGTGGAAAATCCAGGATGTGAGATTCAATTGTTAGTATTCTTGTACTAATAGCACTTGTACTTCCTGTATCTAAAGTTTGATGGAAGGTTGAAAACATTCATGGGCATTCCTGAGCACTGCTTTTGTAAATCATGTGAGCTACATAAAGTGGACTATTAGATTGCTACTTTCTTCAGGCTCATACTAAGCCCAAATATCAGGGAAATCATGGTTTCGTTGTGCTGGGAGCATATTCATACAAGGGCTTGTCAGATAGGCCAGTAAAATATTACAATGGCTCACTGAGGCAAGGAGTAGTTACGAGATATCTTCAATGTCATATTATCAGTGATACAGTTGGGACTTGTAAGTTTTTTTTCCCTGTAACAGTGTAGGTCCCTAAAATATATGTGTTGAACAAATGAGTTAATGAAGAACAATACTTGTATATATTGTTTTCTTAAACATAATCATATTTCATTGGATATTAAAAGAATATTTTTGAAAAGAGACAAACTACCTTGGTGGCTTCATATTTTGGGGAACTAACTAGGAGAGGGGGAGGGAATGAGGGGATAGAGTGGGCAAATTTAAAACGAAATGTCTTAGAAGTAATTAGACATATTGTCTATTAAGAGTAATTAAATGATGAAATGTTAGGGAATGCTTTAAACTAGCTCACAAACCAGCTTTTGTCTCTGTCATAAAAATGTGATTAATAAGAAACTCATCTCATGCTGGAAAATGCTTCTTGTTAGATCTATATTTTGGTACACAATGCACCAAAACATTTGTGTCTATTTACCTTGAAAAAAATCCCCTTCAGAGATAGCATGTAGAGAGCAGCCATCTGTTCAGGATTACACTTCTGAATTGTTTCTCTGAATTCGTCTGACTCTGTATATGTTGATTTAAAAAATAAGGACTGTTTTCCTTCTTTATCAAGTTCATTTATCAACTCTGTCCTAAGGATGTACTTATGTCCTAGTATGCATTAATAACTGTTAATTGGCTATTGAGTAACAAGTTAAACTGGGAACCATGGAGTCTCTGAATTCAGTTGCTGACTTTTTACTCTGCCATTGGACTTTGGAACAAGTAATTAAATGTCTCACCTTTCCCTAAAATAGCTTTGAATGTTCATGAAATTAGGAGCAACTCAGATGCTGTGTTGCTGATTAGGATACTAGTAGTGCTGGGCTGAGGTTCAGTAGAAGGAAAAGAGAAGTATGTACTTCCGTACCCCCTACTCCAATGTGATTCCTGAGGCTGTGATACCACACCGGTGGAGGTAGACCCCAGTGATCACCAGATAAGCATCTATTCTGGATGAAACTATATTGCCTTAACACTGATACGGATTTTTAAAAAGCTGTCTTCATGTTCCTAATCTCATGTAGACCTCATTTCAACCATAGAGGGTGACTGGGCAAGTTTTATTACTCCAGTTTTACTGGTGACACAACTGAAGCTCAGATTGGCTAGGTAATTCGATCAGTCACACAATTATTGGGTGGTAGAGCTAGGACCTGAACTCATACATTCGGGTTCCTGTTTATATTACATTAATTCTTTGATTTATCTGGGAAAAGGCATTATAAGGATTAACAAAGCTATGTATTTCACTTGTAGTTGGTAGTGTGTTAACTTCTTTGACCCTCTTGCAAGATTTTGTCTTCAAGTAAGATCCTTTTACTTAAGCAGAAACCACACCAAACAAAACCATCCTTATAGTACATAACATACATATAAAGAACTAACCAACAACAGTATTTTGTGTTTCATTACAGAGCAATTTTACAGAGCAAACAGCAATAATTATGAACTGGCTACGAGGTTTTTTTCCTGTTACCTTATTTGATAACGTTTTCTTACTGAACCTCCAAGGTTGCCCTCATAAAAAGAAAGCATGGTTGCATTTGGACTTCAAAGAAAATTGATCACTCTTAAAGCTGTCCAGTTGCTTTGTCAGAAGATATTATTGAGAAATTAAAATGAAAGTATCACTGCTGCCTTCCTAAGATCTGATTGTAATAGAGAACTTTCTGGATTCTATTCCATAGTTGGGCTTGTGTAACCTTGAACATATTTTTTAAAAACCTTTATTAACTCATCCAAAACATATCTCATAGAATTTTGTTTTGGGTTTAGAAATGCTTTGACCTTTGGGTTAAGGGGTGAGGTGGATGGAAATGCTATTCCTAAGGAAGGTTGGAGACTAATAAAATAATTTCATTGTTCTTTTCAACTTTCTTCTCTGAAAGGTCGGGGAGCATTTTATTCTTAGATTATTTACTTATTCACCAAACATTTATTGAGTACCATGTACCAGAACATGACCAACACCCTCCTCTGCACTTTTAGTGCTGTGCCATCATATGATGCTTCTGAGAGCACAACAAAAGGCCCTTATTATAGAATGTGAGTGCACAGTGGTCATTTGCAAGGACTTTCATGCTGCTATATAGTCAGTTTTCTGTCTCCCAGTATATGATTAGTATTTAACCATATACTGCCTTATTACTATTGACTGTTTCATAAGCAATTGCTATGAGAAAGTAAGCTCCTTGAAGGAAGAAACTATGGCTTATTTCTTCTCCATTTCTCTCCTCAGTACAAAACAGAAGGGAGGGATTCTTTACCAGGATGTCCATGGATAAAGGGCTTCACAGGACTTGAGTTCCCTGAAATTGAAAAAAAAAAAATTTTTGCAAATGCAGTTTTCTATAAAGAGGGTTCACTGTTTTCATTAGATTCTCAAAAGGGCCAGTTGCTCAATTGTTAGCCACTATGGATTAACCACTTTAAAGGGCTTGTAATAAATATTTGAATGGTAGAAACTACAGAAAGACAGGTATAACCTCGATGTGTGCGAGTACATTGTCATGATTAGAAGGCTTGCTTGGGGAGCTCTCTGTTCCCTGACAGTGGAGATATTAAGTTAATAGCTGGATAATCCATCAGTGATAATATTGTTGGGATGTTGATGTACTCTTTATGCTCCATGATTCTATGATAATATCAATCTACGCTAGAAAATACTTGTAATTCTTCATGTATCCCCCCATATCCATTTTTTGTGTGACTCACTCTTTGTACTATTTATACACCTAAAGAATGTGTTTGACAGTTGACCACAGGCCTACAAATCAGGTTATGAGAACCGTGGCCCTCAGGATATGTGTGAAATACTGAATAGCAGGCAGTGAACTTGACATGAACTCTAGAGAATAAAGAAAAGGTAGAATGAGTTTCGAGTTGAGGTTCAAAGAATCAGAAGATAGTAGTTGACAAGCAGGCTAGCACAGTTTCCAGTAGACTAAACAGAATAGGATTTAATTTGAGTACTGAATTGGGTTAGTTACCTTTAAGTTTAGGCCTCTGAGCAAACTTAATTTGTGCTGCAAGATTGCTACTTTCATTCAAAGACATAAGGACAATGCAACTCCAGAGATGAGTTTCAGAAGTACAAAGTGGTACCAAAAAAAAAAATTATTTTCAAGTATTTACATATACAAATTTGTGCATGAATGTATACATGTATGTAGCATGTTCATGCCTTGATGTCCATGAAGATATGGATTGATCCATGTAAATGTATTCATTCACACACACACCAGTTGTAAGAAGAATTAAATATTGTATTAATAGAAAATTCTCATTTGCAGGGAAATAGAGTATCTCAAAGCAGTTGAATATCTAATGGATGAAAAGTATATTTTAGGTAATATACTGATGCTTCTTTCAGGGTTAATGTCACAAAGCCTCACAGGATATATAAGGAAGTAAGTACAGGCAGAACCCAAGCTGACAGTATCATACCAAGGGATAGTACAGGTAAGAAAAGTCTGAAAGATATTCATTACGATCTAAAGGAAATTGGCCATATTGTATGCTCCAATTTTCCTTGAAGAAGTGTGTTTCTTAAATTGTTATCATCAACAGCTCCAGTTTGTTGGGTTGGGCCTGAGGTCCTTTAATTAAATGCTTCCTCAAAATGTTTTCTGGTGATCTTTTGAACTGGCTGTTTTATTTACTCTTTAGAGTTCTGCAGAGTCTCACTTAGCATCCTTTAACTTGTACATTTTTGATGAATATGGCATTGTTATTTTTATGTGGGTTTTGTAAACTCCTTTGAGGAGAGGAGAGGAGATGGTGGTGAGCTTCTTCCTTTATTTAATCCATTCATCCCCCAATCTCGCAGAGACCATATAAAGCTGTATCTATAAAAGCTAAATGATTTGCCAAGTGTTTTTGTTCCTAAGGGACGTCACCTATTTTTAGCAACAAAGAAGTGTTAGGAAGGGGAGGGAGGCATACCTCAGAAGGACAGATCTGAAATAAAGCCCAGAATACTGAAGAGAGTGGAGCAGAGAAGCAAAAGAGCGTCTGGTTAAAGGTTGACAAAGGGGAGAGTGCAAATCTAAGGTTCTGGATGGTTGTAGGAAAGCCTCTATAAAGAATTCTCTTAATAGAGAATTTAGGATATTATTAGAAAGTTCTTTTAGACAATCTAATAAAGGAAATCAAGACATGGTAAACTGAGTTGGTTGTTTAATTTGTCCAGTAATCTGTATTTTTTTTTTTTAGATTGAACTATTAACACATTTATTGAGTACCTGTGCTTACACAAAGCATTGTGCTAGGAAATGTGTATGAAGGGTAGAATAGTATTTAAAAGATACAAGGTGAGGTGAATGTTGTCCAAAAATATACAAGACACTGTGTTAGGAACTGTGTTGGGTGCTTTCTGTATATTATCTATTTAATTTTTAAAACCACTATTAGGAAGTAAAATTATCCCTGTTTTACAGATGAACAACCAAAGAGAGAAGTTAAGTTCTTTCCTCTTTTCCTTCCTTTTTTCCTTCTTTCCTTCCTTCCTTCTTCCCTTCCTCCCACCTGAAAAAAAGTGAGCCTAGACGCCAGTTACTGTTCAAGCTTTATTAAGGGAAAAGAATCTGCCAGGCTGTGCTGAAAGTGGGGGCGGGAGCAGCCTGTGGCTGCCCTGAAAATGGAGGGCAGCAGCTAACCTAGGGCGGTGGGAACTTATATTGGTGTGTTGGTGCCAAGAGCTGGTGATGTAATTCCGAGGTGGGGATCAAGTTAGGTCATGGGAATGGAGAGTTCTGCACATGCAGAAACACTGAAAGTTTCATTTTCTCCAAAACCATGAGGCTTCTTGTAAAAGAGAATGGGGGAGGGGAGGGGAGGAGGTGGATGGTGCCATTTTGTACTTGGGCTTGTCTAAAATGGCGCTGTTTATGTTGCAGATCTGTTACCTTCCTCCCTCTTTCCTTTTCTATTTCTTTCAACAAGGTTGGACTCAAACATTAATAGGACATGGTGCCTTTATTTCAAGGTTTCACTTTTTCTAAAGGCGGAAGAATTATAGCTATGTAATAAGTGCTATAGTAGAAGTATGACCTGTTAATATGGGGGCTCAGAGGAAGAAGCATTCAGTTCTGCCTGGTGATATCAGAGAAGGCTTTCAGAAGAAGGTGATATCATAAGAATACTTCAGTCGAATCTTAAAGGATGAGAAGGAGTCTGCCTAGGAAGCAGGGAGGATAAAGCAACAACAAGAGTGTGGCATGCACTGCTGGCTGCCCACCCAACACCCATTACCTTCCTTCTTTTTGGCAGAGCTGACATTTTGCTCAGATGTCCCCTTCCCTTCTTGACTCAAGGGAGAGTGACCCTATCCCTACTTTTAGGAGTAAGTGCTGATTGGTTTAAGCCAATTATGTTAGGCCCATTCTTTTGTTTGATTAGCTTGGGGGTGGGTGAACCAATTGTGGCCTATGAGATATAAGAGAAAGTCTGTTGGAAGTGGGGGGAGTAGCTTCAGGGAATATTTCTTGGCCTTAAGAGGGAAGCACTGGAAGAGATAGTCCCTTTTTTTGTCTCTAGGCATTGCTGTGCTTGTAAGGGATGCTTGGAACTACCACGGCCATCTTGTGACTATGAGGGGAGCCAACCTAAGGGCAAATTGAACTTTCTAAGGTTGTCAAAGCAAAGAGATAAAAAGACACAGTGTCTTGTGGTTTTTTTGGACATCCCTGGGTCTTTGATGACGTTGTGGAGTTGCTGGACAGCCCTCCTATTTTTCAATTCCTGTTACGTGATGTTATAATTGTTCTTGTTGAATCAACTGGTGTGAACTGGAGTCTTCTGTAATGGTATACTCACTGATAACAGAGAATATGCAGAGACATAGGGCTCAGAAAGGCATAGGGCACGTAGAAATCACCAATAGTTCACCATGACTGAAATGCAGGATATTGTGGAGTGGAGTGTGAGGTGATGGCGAGAGATAGAGTGAAAGAGCAGACAAGGCTCAGATCATGAGGGCCTTACATATCATGATCAGACATTTGGACTTTGTTTTGTTAATGATGGGGAATCACTGAAATGTTTTAAGGAAGGTAATGTTATAATTGGATTTGCAATTTAGAAGCATTTCTCTGACTACAGCATGGAGGATTAAAGAGGACAAGATACCAGGTGGTGGATGCCAAGGTCATTTAGCTCAGGAGCAAATGGATTCACGTGCAGGTTGGTCTTTCTCCACTGCAGCTTGGAAAGACAGAGGCTAAGACAATATGTGCAAAGTGGAAAATTAGGGAGGCAGACAGTAAGTGCTTTAGAATCTTATGAAAGAAGACTGTCTGGGGGATCACAGAGGATTTCAAAGAGCAGATTGGATTTGAGCTGAGCACTGAAGGACTCGGAAAACTTGGGGAGTTAAGTGGAGCATAAAACAACACAGGGGAATGACAAATTGAGCTGAAATGGAAGATCTATGGGGAAAGGATAAAGCTAGGATGGTTACTTGCAACCAAAATGGCAGAAAAAAATTAAACTTTACCCTAGTTCTGTCTCTTGGTAGTTAAGGAACACTAGGCTTGCTAAACTTCTGTTTCCTATTTGGTTGAATTGGGATTACAAACATACCTTGTTAACATCACCAAGTGATATAATATGGATATCATGTACCCTCTGATATTATGTGATGAGAAAGACACATCCACTCTGTGGTATTCTTTCCAAAAACCCATAAATTAAGTCTAACCATGAGGAAAACATCAGAAAAACCCAATTTGAGGAACAATCTACAAAATTTTCAACCACTATGCCTTAAAACTGTCAAGGTCATGAAAAGCAAGGAAAGACTGAGAAACTGACACAGGCCAGAGGAGACTAAGGAGACATGACAACTAAAGGCGCAATGTAGTATGCTAGACTAAATCCTAAAAGAGAGAGAAAAAAGACATTAATGAAAAAAACCTGGTGAAATATGAATAAATTTTAGAGTTTAATTAGCAATAATGCACCAATGTTGGTTTCTTAATTTTGACAAACTAACTACAGTAATGTAAGATAATAACAATAGGGGCAACTGAAACCGGGCGAGGGGTATGTTATTAGTGCTATCTTTGCAACTTTTTCATAAATTTAAAATTACTCCAATATAAAAAGTTTATTTTCAAATAATATCTACTTCGCTGAGTTGTTATAAGGATTAAATGAAGGAGCATATATAAAGCAGCTAGTATAGTGCCTGACACATAATAAGGCCTCAAACAAGTTCCCTTTATCCTTTCTCTGTAAACTAGTGACTCTCAAATTTATATAAAAGTTACCTGGAGGTATTTTGTAAAAAAAAAAAAAGGCAAACAAATATTCAGGGTCTCAATCTCAGAGATTCTGATTTAGTAGGTCCAGGAAGAATTTATCACTGGTGTCTTCTAGAGATTTCATGCAGGTGGTCCATGATCATGCTTTGAAAATTGCTGCTATAGACCATGGGGATCCTAGTGTGAGAACTGTACATTACCCTGAGGAGGAAAATAATGGAGATAATAATGCCTGCCCTACTTACCTCAAATGAGTTGAAGAGAGAAAATGGGGAAAATGTAGAAGCAAGCACTTTGCAACTGTAAGTTATAATTTAAATCATTACAGATTAATTTGCAATGAAAGAGAGGTCTGATTACGTAGCCATTTAATAATGACCAGAGTGTGGTTGAAATCTAATTTTTATCCATTTCAGCTACCTAAAAATATTCAGCTGCTTTTCCTGCTTAAGCACTCAGATGACCCATAGGACAAAGTCACAGTTCAACCCCTTAAATTACAGATGAACTAACTGAAGCTGAGAAAAGAGATATGACTGGTTCAAGGTCACAGAGCTAGTAATTGAGAGAATGGGATTGGAACTCACTCTTGCAAGCTTCAGTCCAAGTGTTCTCTCTGCTGTCAGATGATCACTGGATGCCACACTCAGAGTCTCAGACTTCTCAGACAGGCTCTGGAAAAAGGGAAAGGATGTCTGACTTATTGAGGAGGGTGCAAGGAGTTTGTTTACCTAAGTCCTGCTGACAGGTTTGCTCTTGGCCCACTGTGTCCTAGAATAACTCAGTTTTCACTTTAGCTAGAGTAAAAAGGGATCATCTGAACAGAACAATGGCCCATTGTGAACAGTCTTCAATCATGCTCAGCTTCGACATCCTCAGGCATATCAGTATTATGTCATCAACCTGAAAAAGCTCACAAGAACTTCAAAATGCTGATGGTCAACTCAGGCACATCTTCCTGCCATGGCTCAGCCTAACCATACCATCATGAAATACATTGCTTGTAACTATGCTGTTCCAAGGTGGTGTGTAAACCAAGACTACTTCTGGAAGGAATAGAAACCAAGGCATATCACTGTGTGTTTTCCTTACCTCTCTAAATTTATGTAAGTGAAATCAAATTTAAATTAAGGTCAACCTTGAAGAAAAAAGTCATAACAGAGCAGTGGAGTAGACACTGTTTGTTAGCTGACCAAACCTCTGTTTATAACTTCCCTTCCCTTAGCCATCTTTCAGCTAACAAGCCATCTTCCATCTTCTGGCCAATAAGAGATAAGCAATAATTTGGTGGGTGTGGCTGCTGGGAAAGCTTTGGTTTTCCTAATAATAACAGCTGTTGCAGCCATCTTGAAAAGAAGAAGTGAAGACCTCCAAAGTCAAAGCTATATCCTAAAGAAGTCAGAGCTGTTGTTGGAGCTGGTACTGTGCACACTTCTTCCTATCTCTGTCTTCTGTGACATCACCATTGTGGGAATATTTACACCAT
>NW_007727016.1:0-564 GCF_000696425.1 Galeopterus variegatus
TTCATTGCAGCACTCTTCACAATAGCCAAGAGCTGGAATCAGCCCAAATGTCCATCATTAGGTGAGTGGATGCAGAAAATGTGGTATATCTACACAATGGTATACTACTCAGCTTTAAAAACGAATGAAATACTGCCATTTGCAACAACATGGATAGACCTTGAAGAATAATATTAAGTGAAACGAGTCAGGCAGAGAAAAAGAAATACCAAATGTTTTCACTTATTGGAGGGAGCTAAAGGTGAATGAATCAATTCACACACATACACACACACACACACACTCTCTCACACACACACACAAGAAAAACAAACAACAACAACAACAAAAACAAACAAACAAAAAACCCGGGCCAAACAAACAACAAAAACAAAAAAACCGGGGGGGGGGGAGAGGAAGATATAACAACCACAATTATTATTATTATTATTATTATTATTTTTTTCCTTTTTGTCTTTTTCCGTGACCGGCAATGGATCGCAACCCTCAGTGTCGCTCCCGTCCCGGACCGGGACCAGCAACGGGATCGCAATCCTCGGTGTTGCTCCCGCACCTCGCTCAGCC
>NW_007727016.1:706-78212 GCF_000696425.1 Galeopterus variegatus
GAGGGGGGAGAGGGAGGAGGGAGGGAGGTTTCTGTGATGGGACATAATAATCAACTACATTATACATTGACAAAATAAAAATAATAAACAAATAAAAGAATAGTATTAAAAGTTACGAGGCAATAAAAAAATAGTGAAGGCAAAGAGGTTGATTTTGTTTGTTTTAGTAACATACATTTGATTATGTTTTTTAATTTGGAACTAGAACTTTTAATTTTCAAAATTGGCAGGTAGGAAAAGTAATTTCTATAAATCCAAATTATGTTCATTAATTTCATCTAATGCTCTGTATTAATCACAAATTTTTTTTTCATCTATAGATTGTCCCTCCTTAACTAGACTGAGGGTTCTCTAAAAGCAGCGACCGTACTACCAAAATGAAAACAGAAACTCACTAAAGGCATCACATCCGAAGAACCTTACACTATGGATATACCATGTTATTAATTTTCAAACTTCTTGCAGAGATAACTCTCCCCTAAATAAAATTATACCATTACATAAATCTAGGTTTTAGAAATATAAATATTTATATTAACATACAGATGAGTTAGACTAAGTGGTGATCAAGGATATGTTCACAAACTGTGAAGAGTAAGAGTAAAAGAACAATATAAGATCTTATAGCTACAAGAATTTGAAAACAGGATAGCTGATTGGGGGAAGGGGTCTTACAATACACAGAAAGATCACTTAAAGTAAAAGAATAAAAGGTTAAAATACAAGAAACCCAAATGAGTTGATATGGGGGCATGTGCCAAGAAAACAATCTAAGGAGACATTTGTGAGTGGGAAACTTAATACATGATAAATATAATTAATTAAACATTTTAAATTTCCATACATTATAAAAGAAACCATAAATAAAAATAAAAGGAGAGAAATATTTGCAACACATTCAATAATGACATATCTTCATTGGTTCAAACCCGTACATTAACCAATCTCCTAGAATTTGCTACTTGGTTGACACAAATGCACTTCAGAATAATCATACCCAAAGTCAACTGATTAACTTCCCCATTCCAAATTATCAAGACCACGAACACTATCATCCACGGAAGAAAACTATAAACCTAGGCATCACCTTGACACTTCTTTTCCCCTCACCTCTTATAATCTTTCTTCCTAAAAATCTCTCAAACTCATCCACATTTCTTTATATCCACTATTAACCCTTGATCCAAGCTATCATAATCTCTTACATGGAATACTACACCAGCCTACAATAATGGTTCTCAAATCCATTCTTACCCCTTATCCACTGTCGATACTTTAGCCAGAATAATATTTTCAGAATGCAAATCTAATCATCTCACTCCAATTTACCCCAATCCCACTTGGAACACACTCCATTCAGCCCACTGCTCAAAAGGTCAAATGGGTCCTACTTTTCCATTCTTACTTCCTACCTTTCCTGCCTAGCTTTCTATGTTCTATGTTCTGTCAACTCTGGACTTCTTTAAATTCTCTAAAAAGACTATGTTCCCTTTAATCATGTGACGTTACTTCAAAAAGGTCATGGAAAAATAGAATTAAAAGGTAATATGAATAGTTTCATGAACTTTTTGAAGTCCTCTCGTAGATTTTGCTCATGGTGTTTACTCTGTCTGGAACACTTGCTGATGAATTAAGAGAGCTGAAAGGTCATGAATGACTTACAAGTTTTTAGCCAGCACACCTAGATGGACAGTAGAGCCATTTAATGAAAATTTTTAAGCACTAAATTATCTTCTGTTATTGACTCCTCACTATTATTCTTCAAACACTTCAGACATAAAAGCCCTTGCACTACTGTCTTTATGCTTTAAAATGATCATTTAATTGATATTTGCATAAGTGGTGACTTCTTGATAATGCTGATCTCAGAATGCCACTTCTGATTAACACCTTATTGCCCTAATCTATCACTCTATTTTAATTGTCTACATTGTATTATCACTGCCTGATATTCTTGTTTATTTTTTATTGGGTATCTCCCCCAATTAAAATATAAATATCTGAGAGCAAAGAAATTATCGGTCTTGTTCATTGTTGTATTCTCACTGTTAACATGTAATCAGTGTTCAAAAATACTGAATGAATAAATAAATAATTCAGAGCCAGCATTCTGTGCCTGAAATAAAGTGGATTGTCACCAAAAATTCAAGCTATGTTAAAATACATCAACAGATCATGGGAACTGATAATTAGGCAATTGAATAAGCTGTAAACTTTTTTTCAAAAAGTAACAGCAAAACGGTGTACTCCAAATCAATGTTTATAATATTAATAGACATTATAGATGGCACTATGGAATAGTGGCTAAAAACATGGTCTCCAGAGTCAGACTGTCTGGGTTTGAATACAAGCTCCACCTCTTACTGTGTGATATTGGGCTAGTTACCTAACCTCTCTGAAGTTCAGTTCCCCAGACTATAAAGTAAATATAATAATAACACCTACCTTTATAGGGTTGCAGTGAGACAGTATATCTGAAGTACACAGAACAATGCCTGATACATACAGAGCAATCAATAGATGTTACCTGTTGTCTTCTCATTGCAAAGAGCTGTTGTCTTCTTATTGCAAAGAGCATTCACAAAAGTAAGTTCAATGTTAGAGAATATGGCAATTTGAAGGGGCTACTTCCATGTGTCTTTAAAGAACATATACAGTCCCAATGGGTGATTCCAAAGATATACACATACGTTGATTTTAAAGCAGTAAAGCACTGAATAGTATATAGATAATCAGCTTTAAGTAGGAACTTCTTTTGGGCTTCTTACATACCGAGTGGGTACGGAGCGCTGCGATGGTTTTTGAAAGTGCCATTTCCCATAGTTCATCAATGTAGAGAGCATTGTGATGGTTTTTGAAAGTGCCTTTTCCCACAGTTCATCAATGTAGGCTCTATTTACTAAGCCCTGGGTTGTGTGTAAAATGTGATCTTCAACCACAAAAAAGCTAAGATTGAGGGAAAAAGAAAGCACAGCTGTGAGAAATTATAGTTTGATTACTATCTCTATTTGACAAACATTAAGAGCTGTCACTGAATTTAAAGTTAATAGTAATTTTTTCCTTTAAAAAGGCTGCTCAGTATCATTAAAAAAAACACACTTCCTGGGCTAAGAATTTTGTCTGTGATCATGATATCTTCTTAACCACTTCTACTGAGATTGGAGTTACATTTCTATTAAATGTTATCATTTTATCCAGCAGGAATTTAAAAGGAAAGAAAATGTGTATAGGTAATAGAGGATAATTTCACTATATTAAAAAATACTAAGACATCAATAAAAGCTCATTTTTTAAAACTAATAAATTTTAAAGAGACAATGAGAGATTTTGTGTTGGGTTCTTATATATATTTATAGGAATTCTTAATTCTTATATTAATTCTTAATTAAGAATTCTTTTACATATAAGTATATATATAAACATATATATACGCATAAACATATATAAATATATATATATAAACATATATATAAACACACACACATACACACACACACACACACACACACACACACATACATATGACCCCAACACAAAATATCAAAATAATTCCCCTTATGTGGACTCTCTCAACAAAGTTTTGAGACGGTTTTTTGGTTTTGTTTGTTTGTTTGTTTGTTTGTTTGTTTGGTGGCTGGCCAGTATAGGGAACTGGACCATTGACCTTGGTCTTATCAGCACCACACTGTCCCAAGCAAGCTAACTGGGCAAGCCCTAGAAAGTATCTCATAATGATTAAAAAAAAAAGCAAAAGTATTTTTGAACATTCTTGTTGTGGTTTTTGTTATTATGCATTAAAAATATAACTGATGAAACTTCTAAAGAAAAAACACAGAAGAAATCTTTGTGAACTGGAGATAAGAAGAGTTTTTAAAAATGACACCAAAAGCATTGCTAACAAAAAAAAAATCAATAAATTGGGCTTCATTAAAATGAAAAACATTTGTGCTTCAGAGTGCATCATTAAGGAAGTGAAAAAGCAAGGCACACACTGGGAGAAAATAATTGCAAATTGTATACTTGATAATAGATTGGTATTGAGAATATAAAAAGTCTTACAACTCAACAAAAAGAAGACAAAAATCCTAATTAAATATGGACAAAAGATTTGAGTAATAGATATTTCACCAAAGAGGTCATGTGATTGGCTAACAAGTGCATAATAAAATACCAAACATCATTAGTTGTTAGAGAAATGCACACTAAAAACCACAATTACATACCATTATATATTCATAAGATTGACTATTATCAAATAGAAGACACAAAGTGTAGGTGGTGATGTGGCAAAGCTGGAACTATTATACATTTCCAATGGGAATATTCAGTGGTACATCTAGTTTGGAAAACATTTCGGCAGTTTCCTAAAAAGTTAAACATATCCTTACCACACAGCCCTGTAATTCCAATTCTAGGAATCAACAGAAGAGAATAAAAACATATGTCCAAAGAATTGTATGTTAATTTTCGCAGCAGCATTATTAATATAGTAGTCCAAAACTGGAAACAATCTGAATATGCATCAGTTTCAAAATGTGATATAGATGTGATGTATCCATATAATTAAATGTTATTTAGCAATAAAAAAGAACAAAATACTGATACATACTACAGAATGAATGAACCACAAAAATAATTATCCCAGGTGAAAGAAGCCACACAAAAGGAGCAAATCTCTATATTGTGTGATTCCATTTATATACATATCCACAAAAGGCAAATTTATAGAGACAGATAGAGCAGTGGTTGCCTGGGCTTGGGTTCGAAGCCAGGACTGAGTGCAAACAGGCTCAAGGGAATTTTTTGGAGTGATGAAAATGGTCTAAACCTGACCTGTGGGGATGGCTGCCAACTCTATAAGTTTATTAAAAATAATTTTATTACATATAGCTTAATAAAGTTGCATGGAAGAAAAATAAATAAATAAAATGTAACTTCAGGTATCTTGCCTAAATTTTCATACTAATTAAAACAATTCTTTATCAGGAATTTTTATGATATATCTTAATAAAAATGATTAGTTACAATGAAACAATCTACATCTGAAAAAAAAAAGAAATTTGATGGAAGAATCCAACCTATTCCCTTTCTTTTAACTGTAAAGTCATTAATTTGCAATTAGAACAAGCTGCCTATATTTGGGATGTTTATTTGGGAACTGCAATTCCATACTACTGTATATACTCTAGATGTAGGTAGCAAGCTATACACCATGGGATAAACCTGGCCCACTGCCTGTTTTTATAAAGATTATTTTATTGGAACAGAGCTATGCTCTCATTTATGTATTGTCTATAGCTGCTTTCACACTATAACAACTGAGCTGAATAGTTGTGAAAGAGACCATATGCCATGCTAAACCTAAAATACTTTACTATCTGGCCCTTTTAGAAAAAGTTTGCCAAATCTCCCTGGTTATTTGGTTCCATCTTACCAAGAATGGAGAAACAACACCTCAAGCATAATAAGATTAGTACCCTCCTAAAAATGTAATGTTGAAACCAATAGGATGGTTACTATAAATCATCAGAAAATCAAAAATAAGTCATTTCTTAATGATTTAAAGAAAGAATATTCCAAGGAAAACCTGATTATTTTTCCAAGTCGCACAAATCTATGTATTGAAAGTGTATAAATTTAAATATATATATATACCTACCCTACAATTTGATTAAAATACTTCCTGTAGCCATCTAAAGTTTCATGCTGCAACAAAGCAAAAAGAAAAAGTTATTTTTCTGTTTTGTTACATTAAGACAAAGTTAAAATCAGTTACTTAATCTCTTAAAGCTTAATTCCCTAGACTATAAAGTAAACATAATAACAGTGTTTACCTTATAGGATTACAATGAGGATGAATTGAGACAATACATATCTAATTCTTAGAACAATGCCTGATACACACCAATACTTAATGTTAGTTGATATTACTATTGCAAGTCACGTCCACCAAAAATGGTCTAAAAATGACAATAAACACACAAGTACACACACATGCACACACGTGTATGTGCAATCACACAAAATAATCAAAAGATAACAGCGGAGAAAAGTGAAAACCTGACAAAAATGAAAGTGATAATCCTACCATGTTAGATGGAGCTTGGAGCACCAAACGGGCCTATTTTCGCCTCTGTTTTCGGTAGTAGTTCTCAAATGTTTCTCGGGCACCCTGTAAAATAAACAAAAGGAAATGGGTCAACATAGTTGGGGCAATTATTCTTGTATTTCAAGGGAAAAGAGAAGTTCCCAGGTCTGGAATTTGAGGCAATACCATATTTCTTGAAATCTGCTATTCAAACAATGACAATAAGCACAGAAAATAAAAATAACTTTCACCATTTATTAAACCTTATTTACAAATCCTGTAAGGCTGGATATGAAAGATTCTTACAAAGAAACTACCAGAACTCAATCACCAGCACATCAAAGCTGGTTTCTGAATCAACTATTATGAATTCACAAGAATGAAGGCAAACCATTCTTCCCGTAGGTTATAATAACAGGTGAAAAAGAAGCTGGAAAAAGGCAGGTTCTGAGAAGAGGTCAGTCTTCCCAGATAGAACATAATCTAGCACAGGATTAAACCCCAAAAGGAAGAAACGAAAGAAATTCTTGATGCACAGTTTCCATTTTTCATTTAGGGTCCCTATGCTTAAAATAAGAGGTGCTCTAGAGAACAATATCAGGCTCATGAGCTCTGTACTGTGTTTAACAGTCTCCTCACAAAAATTCATGTCCTTCCAGGAACCTCAGAATGTGACCTTATTTGGAAATAAGGCTATTGCAGATGTAATAAATTAAATAATAAATTAAATTAAGATGTGGTCATACTAGTGTAGAGTGGGCCCTTAATACAAAATGACTGGTGTCCTTAAAAGAAGAGAGAAAAAAAAAAAAAACCCACAGAGATAGAGGCACATATGGAGAACACCGTGTGACAACAAAGGCAGAGATAAGAGCAATGCAGTTGCAAGCAGAATCTGGAAAGAGGCAAGGAAGGATTCTACCCGGAGTCTCAGAGGGAGTGTGGTCCTTCTGATGCCTTGATTTGGACTTCTAGACTCCAAAACAGGGATAGAATAAATTTGTTTTGTTTTGTTTTAAGTCATTCAGTTTGTAGTACTTTGTTACAGCAGCTCTAGGAAACTAATACAAACTCAAAGTTTTTAAAATATCACGCCCCACTTACTACTGAATTCTACTCTTAATCCAAGACTTTTCTAAATAAATAAGAGTGGAGAGGGAAAGACAGCATGCCATAGTGATAAAGAGCTCAGATTTTGGAATAGTGAATTTGCCCCTTCATAACTGTATTAATCCTATAAATAGCTGTATTACTTCTCTTCCACTAAGTTAAGTTCTATTATTTAACTACTTAATTTTCACTAATAGTTGTGCTGTTTTCTCATTTGTAGAGAAGCCAACCTTATATGGTTGTTATGAGAATTTAGAAGTTATTAAGCTCTTAGAACAACATCTGATAAATAATAAGCACTTATGAAAGTACTTATTGAAAAATAACTAAGAAGAAATCAGTGATGAATGTGAAAGCACTGCCCACCTACAAAAGTATAAGCTTCATGAAATACCTAATTCGGTTTCTTCTACCTTACAGAAAACTTGAAGAACTTTACTAAACATGATTTCTTTGTTAGAGTCCTAAATCAGCTCTAAGTTAGGAAAGTTGACTTAAGGTACTAAGTCATGCAAACACACTAGTGCAGCTCAGGGGTTGGCAAAAAATTTCTGTAAAGGGCAGGACAATACATATTTTTCATTTGGTAGGCAGCTACTCAAATCTGCAGTGTAGCACAAAAGCAACCACAGACAATACATAAATGAGTAAGTGTAACTATGCCCCAATAAAACCTTATTTATGAAAACTAAAATTAGAATTATATATAATTTTTACCTGTCATGAAATATTATTTTTTTGACTTGAAAAATGTAAAAATCATTTTTAGTTCACAGGTCATACAGAAACAGGCAGCAGGCTGGATATGGCCCATGGGTCATGGTTTGTTGAACCCTGGTATAGCTTAAAAACAAAGGTTTTAAAATGCTAAAATGATTATAATTGCATACACCTGAGTTTTTCTATCTATAAAATAAAATCAAACATTAGGACAGCTATTTCAAGGTCTTTCTTAGTCCATAAGTTAATGAGGAAGGAAATGATCTGTTTAAGAAATAAGAAGTTGAAACTGCTAGTCGGTTTGTTAAAGTTATTCCCCACTTGTCACCATTTCACAGCACAGTGGTGTTATTAAACGTCAGTTACATTCTGTACACACTGAAGGGCTTCTTATTTTAAGGTTAACAGCAGCCCTAAAAGACCTTTATTATTCTAGTGTGATGTTACTTATTCAACATGCTTTGGAGCCAAGATATACTTACCTGAGAATTTAGGGAAAGCCTTCTCTCTAATTAGACCATAATTACACTAATTTAATTTTTTTCTTATAAAAGATAGATGACATTCTATATAAAAACCAAATCATCAACCTCTACTTAATTCTAAATTAAATACAGCGTTGCCTTTCAAATATTCCTTCATCAGAATAAAAACAAAAGAAAAGAACAATTTATATAACAGGTCTGGCCTCCCCATTTACAAAAATGAGCTGGATTTTCCTTTGTGGCTACTAAATAAATTCACCTTTGATTATTCTATTTCCTCTGTCAATTTTGTCAAGTCAATGCTTAAAGGTGGAATTTGAGAAGTATATGTTTGACCAGTCCAGTTGAGTAACTGGTGAAGTGACTGTCTATTCAAAATTAGGTCACTAGATAAACTATAGAAGTTTCACTTCAGCTCCAAGCTCTCTCAGTCACTAACATAAAACAAACAAGCAAAAAAACCTCAAAAGCAGGTGAAGGCATAAGCAAATTGACAAAACTTCAAAAGCAGGTGAAGGCATAAGCAAATTGATATAAAACACTGGATAAACAAGTGAAAGGTTGCTTTTCCCCATTTTATGTCATTAATACTACATTGCTCCAAAGGTTTTGTGATAATTAATATACACAATATCACAGTAAAACAAGTGAATTAATATATTCTAAATGCGTACCACATGATACGCACTGAGAATGGTCCCGTCTTCACTGAATTTATAGTGTACAGTGGGAGACTGGCACTTAAAGAAGCAATTATATTAAAATGAACTAGAGAACCCTATGGATTGTAGTATGTGTTTTTTGAGAGAGAGAGACAGAGAGAGAGAGAGAGAAAATGCATGTGTTTGTACGTGTGTAGTGAGTGGGGGAAGTGTCAGAGAAAGCTTTCCAAAAAAAAAAAAAAAAAAAAAAAAAAGGACATTTATACTCCTACTTGAAGAATGAGTCAGAAGAGTAAGGCAGGTAAGAGAAAGGCAAAGAACTTTCCTACTAGAGACAAAGAGGTTCAAAGACAAAAAGGCATCACACATCCCATGAATTTGGAAGAAGTTCTCTATGGCTAGAACAACATGATATAAGGTATAGGGATAACTAGAGTTTATGAAAACTAAAATTAGAATTATATATAATTTTTACCAGTCATGAAATATTATTCTTTTGACTTGAAAAATGTAAAAATCATTTTTAGTTCACAGGTCATACAGAAACAGGCAGCAGGCTGGATATGGCCCATGGGTCATGGTTTGTTGAACCCTGGTATAGCTTAAAAACAAACGTTTTAAAATGCTAAAATGATTATAATTGCATACACCTGAGTTTTTCTATCTATAAAATAAAATCAAACATTAGGACAGCTATTTCAAGGTCTTTCTTAGTCCATAAGTTAATGAGGAAAGAAATGATCTGTTTAAGAAATAAGAAGTTGAAACTGCTAGTCGGTTTGTTAAAGTTATTCCCCACTTGTCACCATTTCACAGCACAGTGGTGTTATTAAACGTCAGTTACATTCTGTACACACTGAAGGGCTTCTTATTTTAAGGTGGACAGTAAAATAAAGAAAGGAAAGTTAGATTTTAAAAGATCAGTCAGAATCTGAGATGTATTTAGGAGATACAATTCAGTAATTGATTGGATATGGGTGATAAAGCTTTGGAAGAAAAAATGGCTGATGTGAGGTTTATAATCTGGGTAATTGGTTTGATAGTGGTGTCATTTAATGAGGGAGGGAACATAAGAGAAGGAATATACAGTTGATCTTCATTTTTCACGGATTCTGTATTTGCAAATTGGCTTACTCACTAAAATTCATTTGTAACTCCAAAATCAATGCTCATAGCTCTTTCATGATCATTCATAGACATGTGCAGAGTGCTGAATAATTTGAGTTGCCCACTGCACATGTTGCCAGCTAAGGTCAAACAAAGCAGCAGTCTGCCTTCTTGTTTCAGATATCATAGTATAAACAAGTATTGTTTTCAGTCTGCCCAGTGCCATGTTTTTTGCATTTTTGTGCTTTTTGTTGGTCATTTTGCTATTTAAAATGGCCTCCAACCATAGTACTGAAGTGCTGTCATAGTGTTCCTAAACTCAACAAGGCTGTGATATGCCTTACAGAAAAAACACGAGTTAGATAAGCAAATAACCTTTATTCAGTCATGAGCACAGTGCTGCTGGCTGTGAATTAAATGTTAATAAATCAAAAATACATATTAAATAAGGTATGTTAAAACAGAAACACACATAACCAAAGGTTATGCATTGGTCAGTTGCTAAAAATGTGACCAGAAATTCAAAGGAAACCAACTCTATATATCCTCTAGATGCAGTGATTCAGTATTTACCAACTCAGTGTTCACAGTGACTTTACAGAAAATATGACCATGAAAAATGAGAATTGACTATATTTGGGAAGACTGGTGATGATGACTTCTATTCTAGACATATTTAGTCCCCCCCTTCCAATTGCCATGTGTTCAGGAGCTGGCATATTTGGGTCTACAGCTCAGGAGAAAGGGATAGGCTAAAGACAACAAATATCAGAATCATTAGCAGAGACATAGTAATCAAAACTCTAGGAGAAAAGGAGATAATCTAAGAAACACCTGTAGAATGAAAGTACAAAAGGACCTAGAACAAAAAACCCAAGGAACACCAACAATTAGGAAATGCTGGTATATCTACACAATGGAATACTATGCTGCTATAAAAAAGAGTGAAATACTGCCATTTGCAATGACATGGATGGACCTAGAGAGAATTATATTATGTGAAACAAGTCAGGCACAGAAAGAGAAATATCACATGTTCTCACTTATTTGTGGGAGCTAAAAATAAATAAATAAATACACAAAAAAACGGGGGGAGGGAGAAGAGATAACAATTACAATTCCTTGAATTTGATATGACAAGCGAACAGAAAGGACATTATTGAGAGGGAGTGGGGAGAGGGGAGAGGGGAGAGGGGAGAGGGAGGGAGAGGAGGGAGGGAGAAGAGGGAAGAGGGAGGGAGGTTTCGGCAATTGGCCACAATAATCAACCACATTGTATATTGACAAAATAAAATAAAATAAAATAACTTTTTGAGGAGGAGATAGACATAGCACTAAAAATTAAACTGTATCCTCTGTGCCTGACAATTTCATAAATGATATTTCATAGAGGCCACAGGAAAAAGATATTTTTAATTATACTGAAAGAAGGGAATGGAAAACTGAAATAATCTATGCTTTAAGTTTAAAAAGCATAATGAAATTTTCTTTTTTTATCTTTTTTTTTTATTTTGTCAATATACACTGTATATGATTATTATGGCCCATCACTGACACCTNGTCCGGGGTCCCTTCCCGCCCTGTGTTGTTGGTCCCCGGTGGCGAGGAACCAACAGATATGAATTGGTGGGACCCACAAAAGCTCTACAAATTTTATTTTGTGTCAGCTAAAGAGCCTCCAATTAGAGAACTGTTCCTACGGGGATAAGCCAGGTACATGAGACAACCTTCTTCTTCAAGGCAGAGTAGATATAGTGAGTAGAGTGTGGCAGTTGTCATTAAAAAAAAATTAAACAAGTTCTACTCCCAAGAAGCATTTCTGGGGAATTGACACCTGAAAGATCTGGTCACATACTTCCATTTAACTCTGAGGAAGCTGAGGATGCTGTAGTTCTTGGAGCTATCCATGAAGAAAAAGAGAGCAACGAGTACTAGTAATGTCTATAAAGAAGTGCTATTGCTATGTTTTATCTTTGAAGAGACATCTCCTCACATGCCCCCCTCCCCTTACCAGCCTCTAGTAACTGCAATTCTACCTCTACTTCTATAAGTACAACTTTTTTTGTTTTTTTAGTTCCCACATGTAAGCGGGAACATGTGGTATTTACTTTTCTGTACCTGATTTATTTCACTTAACATAATGTCTTCTGGTCTCATTCACACTGCTGCTAACGATAGTATTTCATTCTTTTTTATGGATGAGTGGTATTCCATTGTGTAAAATACCACATTTTCTTTACCCACTCATGTTGATGAACACTATCCTTTTATTTTGTATGTTGATTTTGCATATGTTGATTTCTGAATTCTCTTGTAATCCTGAAGCTTCATTTATTAATAATCTTGGATTTTCTATGCAGGCGAAATTATCTAAAAATAATGTTTTTGTCTGTTTCTTTCATATTCTCTACCTATGTTTTCTCCTTATATTATTGAACTGTCTCCAGTAAAGATGCAATCTTATCTTGTTCCTAAATTCAATAGAAATGCTTCTAATATTTCTCCAGAAAGTGTGGCTTTTACTTAAGTTGTTTAGTTGCTACCTTTTACAAGATTAAAAAGTTCCCTTATTGCTCTAGCTCGTTAAGAGTTCTTATAATGAGTAATTATTGAATTTTTCAAAGTCTTGGTTCTATATCTACTGAAATGATCATATATTTTTTCTCTTAATGTTTTAATGTTGTAAATTATATTGATAGATCTTTTATTATTTTGAATTATTAGTACTTCTAGAGTATAGTCTATTAGATAATGTTATATGTGTACAAATGTTTTATGAATCTGTGCTTATGTGTTAACATATGATTGGATTTAACATTTTATTTAGGATTTTTGTTAAATGCAATTAGCTAATAGTTGTATTTGCCTAGTTTGGATATCAAGGTTATACTATCCTGCTAAATTGACTATTATAGCTCTCCTCTCTTTTCTAATCTAGAGAAGAAGATGCATATGACAGAAAAATTCTATTCCTCAAATTTTACTAAAACTGTCCCATAACAACATTTGGGCTTGGCAGCACTTTTGTGGAGAGAATTTTGACTGTTCATTCTATTCTTCTGAATTGTTTTGTCCATTCAGATTTTTTTTTTTTTTTAATTTATCAACTTTGGTAATTTACATGTTTCTAAAAAATATTTTACCTAATTTTTCACATGTATAAACATAAAATTGTTGGTAATATTTCCTTTTTAAAAAAATTTTAGGCCACCTTGCCTATGCAACCCTTTTTATTCCTAATATTATTCGTGTCTCTTTTTTCGTTTTGCTGTCTTGCCAGTTTCATCTCCCTCTTTTTTTTTTTTTTTTTTTTTAAGGCTTTTGGCTTCTTTCACATTTGTTTTTTTTTATTTGTTTATTTTCAAATTCATTAATTTCTAATTTTTATCTTTTATTTTCTTCTTTCAATTTAGTTATATTAATTTTTCAACCCCACCCAATATTTTCAGTTGGTTAGCTAGCTTACTTATCATCAGTGTTTCTTGTCTTTAAGAAATAAATTTAGGTAATAGTTTTACTCTAAATTCATATAAAAATCACATTATTTATCTTATGATTTTTTGTTTAAACCATGCATTATTGAGAAGTCTGTTTTTAAAATGAAATTTTTGTCACTATCTTATAGTTGTTGGTATTTAATCTCAAACCATTATGTTCAGAAAATGTGATCTACAAAATGCTAATATTTTGGATTTGTTGAGATTCCCTTTATGGCTTAATATAAAGTTTTATATTTTTTTAAATATGTTGATCAATTTTGGTAATTTATATGTTTCTAGAAAGTTGTCAATTTTATATGTTTTCAAATACATGACCATAACTTTTTATCAGCCCCATGCTCTAACCAAGTAAGCTACCCAGCCAGCCCAACAATAACTTTTTAAATGTTTTTACTGTTTTTAAACAATGCATGCTTTGTTTTGACCCTAGCATCTATTGAGTTGACCATATTTTCCTCTGCCAAGTGTCTGTGTGTACTTATTAGCTCAGACTTACCCAATGGCGTTACTAAACTATGCAGGTCAATAATTATTTCCTATCTGCTGCTTATATGGAAATATAATTTCCTAAAATAATCATGAAGTTTTAAGTAATTCTCTGTAATCCTGCCAAATTTTGCTTGATATATTTCAAGATTCTCTGGTTAAGTCCATGGAAGTTTGTGATGATATCTTATTGTGGATTGCCTCTTTTTGCACAAAAATTATTCCCCTTTGTCCTTTTATAATATCTTTCACATGAAATTTGATTTTGCCTGATAATAATATTGTCCTCCAACTTTCTTAAAATTAGTAGTCCTCAAAGTGTGATCCAGGCATTCCTGGGGGTCACTGAGATACTTTCAAAGTTTCTGGAAAGGCAAAACTACTTTCTTAAAATACGAAGATACCCTTTATTTTCTTCACTCTCAATATCTCATGAGTGACAGTGGAGTTTTCCAGAGACTACATGACATGTGATATGACAACACATTGAGAGTAGACACAGATATGAGAATCCAGCTATCCTCTATTAAACATGGCATTAAATATATGCAAAAGTATAAACCAATGCAAGTCTTCATACTAATTTATTTTTTGTTTTGGAAAACAGAGTTATTTTTCAAAAAATTTTATATTGATGTATAATGTTTTTATAGTTGTTATTTAAAAGTCAGTAATAAATATTTCTTTTAATTTTTCTGTTTTGGTTTCAATAAGTTTAATAAGCCATATAAACAAAACTGGGTAAAAATCATATAAACTCTTTTGGGTCCTCAATAATTTTTAAGAATTTAAAAGATTCTGACTCCGAAAACAATCAAGAACCACTGCTTTAATTCAAAATATCTTTATTTGCAACATTTCTGTTTTGAGTTTTTATGGATTGACTCATGAAGAGCATATAGTTTTTACATTTTTCAAAAAATTCAATCTATGTCTTAGTGCCTTTAATAAGTTCTACATATTGTGATTATTGGTGTGTTTCAACTCATTTTCAAACTTACGCTATTTTTCATATATCATTTATTTGCCTTACCTCAGCATTTTACATTTTCCCTAGCATCTATTGAATTAACCAAATTTTCCTCTACCAATATGTTTCTAAAAGTGCTAATTGTAACTCTTATATTCTTAGCATAAAATATCAAATTAATATATTTATTTTTTTAAAAAAAATCAGTGTTTCTATTTTTTCTTTTAAAGTATGGAAAACACTTGCACTCTTTTACTTTTTAGCATCTTCAAATTGCTGCCCCATTTTCCCCAGCACCAACATTCAGAAGCCTATACCTTTGCTGGGAAAGATATAATTTTTAACATATGTCATTTTGCGATTATGTTTCAGAAATTAAGGTACTTTTTCTGATGACAGACAATTCTTTCCCTAAGTGAAACTTGGTACCAAATGTTAAGATAAAATAAAGTGTAAGCATAGTCTAACATTTAAGGCTATAATCAATTGTCTTCTTTAAAATATTTTTTATTTATTTTATTATTACTTTTTTTGCAGCTGGCAGGTGTGGGAATCCAAATCCTTGACCGTGGTGTTATATCACCACACTCTAAAGTGAGCTAACTGACCAGCCCTTCTAATAAATGCTAATCCAAGACATCTTCCAGTTTTGTCTACCACTATGTGCCTCCCCAAAATATACACATAAACTGAACTGGATCTTTGTCATGAATGAGTGTTGGATCTTATCAAATGCTTTTTCGGCATCAATAGAGATGATCATATGGTCCTTGAGTTTGATTTTGTTAATATGGTGGATCACATTTATTGATTTGCGTATGTTGAACCAACCTTGCTTCCCTGGGATGAATCCCACTTGATCGTGGTGAATGATCTTACATATGTGCTGTTGTATTCTGTTTGCTAATATTTTATTGAGGATTTTTGCATCCATATTCATCAAGGATATTGGCCTGTAGTTTCGTAATAACTTCGTATAGCATACATTATACGAAGTTATACGATTTTCCTTAAATCTGGAAAACAAAAAATATTTAAGTAAAGAACCAACAGTGAAAGTTACAAAACATAATTTTTACCAGTTATTTAACCTCATGTAATTAATTTTTTGTTTTGCATCATGTTTTTTAGCAGTTTTCTAAGCCCATCATATTTCTTATTAGAGTTTTGAAAACTTTTATTTTGTCCACTGATCTTAACGTTATCTGAAACTTGTGCTTAAGAACACTTGTTGGACTCTTTTCCATGAATCTGACTGCAGATGACTTTAGAAAAAAACTAAAACTTCAAGAAAATCTTGTTCTAACATAGGGGAAATTTAGTTCTGTAAAAATGTCTTTTTAATATGAAAGTTCAATCTTTAGAAAAACTTAGTTAATTCCCTTTTAATTATAGCCAATTTAATCACATGCAAAATTCTTTCATAAATTCACCTTTCACAAACCATTTTTACAACCTACTCAGATATTTGACAACATGACTTAGACCTTCATTTTGTCCTATACTTTCTCTTTCCTGAATAACCAATCATTCTGCTCTAGGACAAAATTCATTTCACAAGATGCTTCCTCACATCAAAGAATTCTCTTTTTCTCTCTTTTTAGCCTTCCTAACCAGCTACATCTCCACATCCACAGCTTTCTTCACATCTCTTTTCCTACGTACTGATTCCTTTCTAATCAACAGTACTAAATTTATCTAGAAATTGCATGATCAAAGATTATTCTGTTTTAGGCAGGGTTCAGAACTTTGATGTTTAAAAGCTCTAGCAAAGACAAATATCATCCTGTTTGACCAGTAAACCCAGGGAGATAATTCTGAAAACATTTTTTTTTTTTTTTTTTAAAGATGACCGGTAAGGGGATCTTAACCCTTGCATTGGTGTTGTCAGCACCACGCTCAGCCAGTGAGCGAACCGGCCATCCCCATATGGGATCCGAACCCGGGGCCTTGGTGTTATCAGCACCGCACTCTCCCGAGTGAGCCACGGGCCGGCCCTGAAAACATTTCTCATTTTAAAAAACCCCCAAACCAAAATGAAACGTTTCCACCCTTTTTTCCCTTCAGTTTCAAGTGAGTTTGGGGTTAAACTATCAAATATTAAGTCGGGTTTTTTGCTTTTAAAAATTTTTTTAAAAAATTTATTGTCATATTTATTGTTACATATCATACTTATTCTTTTTGCCCCTTACCCAACCGCTAGCTTCCCCCACCCCCTCCCCTCCACTCTTCCTTCTCACCTTTTCTGTTCCTCCTCTCCCTTCCCCCCTCCTCTAATAACCATAGATTTGTTCTTTCCACCTGATAGATGAACTGTTCCTCTGTTGATTTGTTGTCTAGATGATCTGTAGAGTACTAAGACAGATGTGATCAAATCCTCCCCTATTATCATAAATCAGATGTTTCTTCTATTACTCTAGAGAGTGGAACTCTTCTTATTTATTTTATTTATTTTTGGTTTCTTCTGGTGCCTCTCTTTGTGTCAATGAAGTTGAGAGACTGGCATGCCATCTGCATGGCTGTGACCTCTGCTATAGAGACTAACTGCTTTTGCAGCAGCCATGGCAATTGCTGTGGCTATACAGGGCCACCCATGTGAAAATGGCGTTTGGGGTGTGCTCTTTACCTGGTTGTGGCTGGGTTTGGCTTCCCCCTGGTTTCATGCCTCTGGATTCCAGTGGGACCCAGGATGGATGTGGCATCTTGCCTAGTTGTGGCTGGGTTTGGCTCACCCCAGCTCCACATCTCAGGGCCCCAATGGGGTCCTGGGGTGGTGGCAGTAATTTGCCTACTTATAGTTGGATTTGGCTTCCCCTGGCTCCATTCTTCATTCTAAGATATTATTGCAGAGCAGTTGGGGAAGAGAAGGGGAAGGGAAGGGAGAGGAAAATGAGGTGGGAAGAGGAGGAAAGAAGAGGAATGTGGTCAAGGCCCATGGCCTCCACCCATTCCAGCTGGTCCTTGACCCTACCCCATCCCTGGCTTGGGAGCCCACAGGGCTTCCAGTCCTTCTAGGTTTTATAGGTCTTCTTTTGTTGTGTTATACCTTTACTAATTAATATCAAAATTTGTTCCTGTTCTGTGGGTATTTTATTCTTTCATTCAGCTCAGTTGTTACAACAAGCAAACGGAAAGGACATTCTTGGGTGGGAGGGGGGAGAGGGAGGAGGGAGGGAGGTGTCGGTGATGGGCCATAATAATCATATACAGTGTATATTGACAAAATAAAAAATAAATAAATAAAATAAAATAAAATAAAATAAAAAAAACTGAACTGGATCACAGGACACTTCCTGGACATGTTCCATCATTCACCAACTCTAGGCCTGTGTCCATTCTGCCTTGAATTACCCCCTCAGTCTTCAAATTCTGTAATGAACTTGAACCATGGTCTGGTTCAAATATCACTTCTTCCAGAAAAACCTTCCCAAAAAGTCTATATGGAAGCAGTTCCCATGCACTCTTAAGCATTTCATGTTATTCAGAATGCAGGTACCTTATGCTGAATTGCTTTGTGGTTATTTGGGTTTTTTTCTGTTTCCCAAATTGTATTGTAAGATCTTTGAGGGTATAAATTATTTAACCCATCTTTGAATCTCTCAAATCACGAAACACAGGATTATTCAGAAAACATTAGAGAAACTGATAATTTTTAGGAATATAACTGTCAAAACCAATTGGCATATAGTTAAGCAATTACTTTTTGGTTTCCTGATGCAAGATTATGATGCTTTTTTTAGTAGACATATTCTTTGCATACAGAGGGTACACACTGGGAATCCTTCCTACCATCAGCTGATAGAGAGATAAGAGAAGCAACTGGGGGGGGGGGTCTCCTTTTTCCGTGCTGTGTATTCACAGCTCCATCCAAGAAGCTTTGAGAATCAACTAAAGGAGTAAATTTTTTAGCTAACAACATTGCCTCTTTCTCTACTGCTATCTGCCAAATAATCTTAGGGCACTACTGCAAAAAAGGATGATGAAATCCTGTCTACTGAACTTATTAGCAACAATCATCCAGGGATATGGTTTCTAAAGCATTTCAAAAATTTTTCAGTAATATTTAATGCTTTTTTGTCAATGCCACAATGCATGCTCAGAAAGGAAAGAAATGTAATAGATTACATATTGAAATAAAGTGTGCCTACCATAAATGATGGTACACAGGATGAAAGTAACACATTTTCTAGCAGTTGTTTCATTTAGCCTGATTCCCTCTGTTTTCACACACATGTTAACATCTAAATTAAAGAATATGTTTGTTTATGTAAATATATAACTTACAAATCATTTCCATAGTCTGCTTTTCCGAATATATGTCATCTGCTATCTTTAGTTCAGTTCAACTCATAGTTACCAAGTGTCTGTTATTTTCCAGGTACTAAATTAGGCATTAGTATGTGAAGGTGAATAAAACACATTCCCTGTTCTCAGTTTGCTAGAGGAAATGGAGGAAGTAAACACCTAAAGAGATAACGTCAATATAATGTGGTAAGATCTCTAACAAGAGGTACTACTACAAATAGTGGGATTTCAGAAAAGGATTCCATGATGAGCTCACCCCAGAAGGATTCTTAAAGGTGAGCATGAGTTAACCAGATAATTGTTATTAAAGTATTTCAGAAGATTGTTATTAAGGTATTTCAGATTGTTATTGAGATATAAAGTATCATTCTATGTACTGTTTAAAATAATAGAAGGCTAAGGGGAACATCAGGAACTGGGGCCAGCCAGTTAAGTAGTTAACAGAATCATGTATTGCATGATAGTAGGTTGAGAGTGAAGTCATGGGTAGAATCTTTCAAACTGTCCTAGAGGGAAGTCTAAACTCCTATAGAATATAACAGGTTCTCTTGGAAAAACATAGTTCCATAGTCAAAATAATCTCCCTTTCAGAGATTCACATTGACAATTTTATAGTCTATGAAAAATCCTAAAGACAAAAAGCTTGCTTCATGTTAACTCAGCATTTCCCAAGCTTATTTGGATTCAAATCATTTTTTCATTGAAAAGCTATTCATAATATCCCATGTGACTCAAGTGTTTCACAAAACAGTATTTGGGCAATATTGAATATAAGCTATGGGGTGGCTACTGGGATCATCACTTTACATATATGTTGATGAATTTAGACTTTATTTGGCATTCAGTAGGGAACCATCAACACTATTCCAGCAAGAAAATGGCTTGATTGGAGCCATGACAAGGGAGTGTAATTCCACAGCGATGTAAGGATGGATTGGAGGGGAGACAAGCAGGAGGCTGGACAGGCAGTGAGGAGAATTCATTCTGGGAATGGTTCAAAATATGAAACTATAAACATATGTTTTGGAAATGCTTCTAGATTTAATAAGTTCTATGATAATATACTTGGGAGAGTTCCTTGAAAATCTATAACAGATGTCAGAAAGTGTACTATCCACTTTATCATCAATTAACATATATTTGGGATCTCCTGGGGGCACTGTGCTTATATAACAACCCAAAACAAATTGCAACAGGCTTTCTTTGCCATCAAACTGGAGAAAAAAATGATCAAGATAAAAATAATTAATTTCAAGTGGATTCAATTACTGTAGTCAGTCACCACTCAACTATTTATTGAGTACCTACAGGGTACATGACACTTTACTAGGTTCTTGTAAAAATCCATAGTTATTAATGACAGAGATTCTTTTTCTACTACAATAATATACAATTGGCATTGGAGTTTGAATAAAAACAGTATTCCCCATGGCTCATCAATATTGAGTTCATACAAAAGAGGGAAGCCACCAGTGAGCAGCCATTAAATAATTATCCCATGTCCAATCAAAAAAAATAGATCTTTATTTAAACATTCTATCATTGGAGAGGATATTGAGAGATAAATTACAAAGTTTTTTAAAATATATGTATATGATTAGGTAGAAATCTTAGTATAACTCAGAAAATCTAGGTCACAAGCAATTCTAGCACCTCAGAACTAAGCTAATAAAAATTCATGTGTTCATTTAGTCAGTTAGAAAATATATATTGGGCACAAATATGTGTCTGGCACTGAACAAGCATGAGGATATAACAGTGAACAAATTTTCTCAAATCCTTGCCCTTGTGGAGTTTGAATTCTGTCAGTGGAGACAGATCTTAAATAAGTAAATAAGAATAGATATAGATGTAGATATAAACATATATGTCTGTATGATAAATGCAATAGAGAGAAATTAGGCAGAGTAGAGATATAAGAACTTCCAAAAAGTTGGGGGAACTTGAAAGAAATTATTTCAAGCAGAACAAATTTCAGGTCTGAAGGTCCTGAAGCAGAAGCATCTGTAGCAGAACTGGAGGCAAAACACTCCTTGACCTCAAACTATACTACAAAACTATAGTAACCAAAGCAACATGGTACTTGCATAAAAACAGACACTCAGACCAATGGAACATAATAGAGAACCCAGAAATCAACCCACATACTTACAGCCAACTGATCTTTGACAAAGGCAACAAGAACATACATTGGGGAAATGACTGCATCTTCAATAAATAGTGCTGGGAAAACTGGAAATCCATACGTAGAAAAATGAAACTAGACCCATACCTCTCACCATATACCAAGATCAACTCAAAATGGATTAAATACTTAAGTATAAAATCTGAAACTATAAAACTCCTAGAAGAAAACATAGGAGAAACACTTCAGGATATAGGACTGGGCAAAAACTTTATGAATATGACCCCAAAAGCACAAGGAACAAAAGAAAAAATAAACAAATGGGATTATATCAAAGTAAAACCTTCTGCACAGCAACCAAAAGAGCAAAAAGACAACCTACAGAATGGGAGAAAATATTTGCTAACTATGCATTTGGCAAGGTATTAATATCCAGAATATACAAAGACCTCAAACAGCTCAACAGTAAGAAAAGAATTAACCCAATTAAAAAATGCACAAAGGAGCTGAGTAGACATTTCTCATATGAAGATATACATGAATGGCCAACAGACACATGAAAAAATGCTCAGCATCACCCAGCACCAGGGAAATGCAAATCAAAATCATCTCACCCTGGTTAGACTGGCTATTATCAAAAAGACAGAGAATAACAAATGCTGGCGAGGAGGATGCAGAGAAAGGAGAACTCTCCTACACTGTTGATGGTACTGTCAATTAACACAGCCACTATGGAAAACAGTATGGAGGTTCTTCAAACAACTACAGATAGAAATGCCATACGATTCAGAAATCCCATTGCTGGGTATATATGTAAAGACATGGAAATCATCATGTTGAAGAGATACCTGCACTTCCATGTTTATTGCAGCTCTATTTACAATAGCCAAGATATGGACTCAACCTAAATGTCCATTGACAGGTGACTGGAGAAGGAGAGTGTGGTGTATATACTCAATGAAATGAAATTCTGCCATTCACAGCAACATTGATGAACTTAGAGAAAATCATATTAAGTGAAATAAGCCAGCACAGAAAGAGAAATACCATGTTCTCACTCATTAAGTGGGAGCTAAAAAAGGAGAAAGAAAGAAAAGCAAGTAAGAAAGAAAGCTTTGACTGAATAAACTGTTATTCAAATACTTTCCTCTCAACTCAAATAAACAGAAATATGCTTTAAGAGTAAAAAGAAAAGAAAGAAAAAAACAAAATAATGAATAAGGAAAAGAGCAGCAGAAATGATGTGGAAAGTAACTAGACTTAGATCATGTAGGATCATTGTAATGAGTTTGGATTTTATGAGAGGGATGGACACATTGGAGGGTTTTGAAAAGAGGGTAGGTAAGTTCTGACATGATTTTAAAGTATCATTGTTGCTGTACTAGGAAGAGACTGGAGGGTGGGTTGACAGTGGAAGAAGTAGACAAACTAGACAAGAGACTTTTTCAGTGAAACAATTGAGGTTTAGATAAAGAACGTAATAGTGGAAAAGAGGTCAGATTTAGGATGCATTTTGACAGTAGTGCTGACAAGATCTACTTGTGGAAGAGCCAAGGATGACTCAGTCTTTGGCTTGAGCAACTGGGCAAATGGAATTGCCATCCAATAAAATGTGGAAGGATGTACGTGGAAGTAGATTTAGGGAGAAAGATTGAGAGTACTTTGGGGGGCACATTAAGTATGAAATACCTATTCAGCACCCAACTGGAGATATCAAGTAGGCAGTTGCATATAAGAATTTAAAGATCAAAGGGTTCAGGGCTGAAGAAAGAAAATTAGAAATGAATAATATCACCAAGGGAGAGAGCACAGATAAAGAAAAGGCCAAGGACTGAGCTCTGAGACACACCACTATTTAGAGGTCAAGGAAACAATGAAAAGCCAGTAAGTCGGATTGAGTAGGAACAGCCATTTAAGTAAGAAAGTCAGGAGAGTGTGGTATCCTGAAAACCTAGTGAAGAAATTGTTTCAAGAAAGAGAGGTCAGGTCAATTGTATCAAATGTTGTTAACAGGTCGAGCAAAATGGGAACTGAGTATTGACTATTGCGTTAAGGAACAGAGAGATCATTGATGACTTCAACAAAAATAAAAATGTTTTAATGGAGAGCTAGAGGCAAATGCCTTATTGGAGTGGATTTAACAAAGAGAAGGAAAGAAATTGGAGACAAATATAGATAACTCCTACGATAACTTTTCCTATAAAAAAGAAAGTAAAGATGGGACAATATCTTTCAAAACATGAACATCAAAAGAGGTAACTTATAATGGGACCAAATGGTGAAATGGGAAAAAGAATACGATGGTTGAAAGAGATAAGGTCAAAGAGCTGAAAAGCCAGAATAATCAAAGTATTTTATTCATAGATATTGAAATTACATAGAGTTTCTTCCCAAGGGCTGAGAAAAGAAGGAAATTGATACTGGGAAGTTTAAGCAAAAAGATGAGAAAGAGGTAAATTGGATAGGGAAATAGGAGCTCCCAGATGAGAATATTTTACTTCAATCGTAATTTTAGATATTCAGTGAAAAGCAGGTAGCAAATTTTAATGTACATATGATCACCTGGGGAGCTTATTAAAATCAAGGTTCTGATTTAGTTGGTCTGGAGTAGGGGCTTGGATTCGGCAGCTATAATAGAAAAAGTCGAATGAACAAGAAAGGTACATATATGTTTCTATATATACATATGTGTGTGTGTATACATATATATAGGGGGGGGGGTTGGATCAAGATTTAAGTTTAGAGAATGCCAAATACCATTCAGGAAAATGCTTATTTCTTTTCTTTTTTGTATTTCTTATTTTCTTCTCAAGTACACAGGACCAAATTAGACTCTCATTCAAATGTAAATAGAGAAAAGAAAATATCCAAAATATTAAAACCAAACCAGCTATGAGATTAGGGTTAGGGTTCCTGATGCCTGATACATAACAAGATATTTTTAGTATATATCTAAAAATGCCATGCTTTGAAGAACATCTTATTTAGGTAGTAAAAGCAGAATGCAAAAGTTTCAATCTCATTTCCAGAAAAAGTTATTGATGTTCTTTGCTTCCATTTTAAAGAGAGTCTTGGTGAAAAGTTGTGCTGTCTTTTGTTTGTTTAAAGAACATGGTGGACCTCCAGGGAATGAGATTGTACGTGTGGTTCATTAGGATTATGAAGAAATGATCTTGATTCAAATGGAATCTACTTTCTAAAAGATGAAAAACTTGGCATATAACACAGATATTCAAAAGCAAGACATAAACTATTCCATTAGTTTAAGTTTTCAAACAGGCCACTCCACAATGCTGTAAAGGAAGGAAGAAGATTCTGTTACCTATAACATGCTTCTCCTGCTATGATTGATGGAAGAAACGTTCTTGGACCCCAGCTAATCCTCTTTAGTTAGCTGCCTCTGCTGTTGCCTAGAAGAAGAATCAAAAAAATAGGGTTAAATCTTAACAAAAAAATAGCAGGTCTTAAAGATTATGAATTGGATTGATGAGTTTTTGTTTCTTCAAGAACAACACACAGATTAAGGAGCCTTTAACTGTTCTTGATGCCATCAAAAGGTTATGGGTGTCTGCTAAAAACTTAGTTTCAGCCACAGTTTATGTAAGTTGTTCACGTTACTCATTCAGTAATGATGCACTTGGCCCCACTGTTTGTGGTCTGGTTCTCATTTGTTTGGTATTACG
Source organism: Galeopterus variegatus (assembly GCF_000696425.1). NCBI lineage: Eukaryota > Metazoa > Chordata > Mammalia > Dermoptera > Cynocephalidae > Galeopterus > Galeopterus variegatus. The sequence goes on from NW_007727016.1 coordinate 25,948, forward strand.
TTCCAAGACTGCAATGACTCAGAAATGTTCCTTATTTTTTACAGTAAGAAGACATAGAATTCTTTGCCTGAAACATCTCAAGTTTAATCACTTGTCTGTGGTCTTCCTGCAATCTATCCAAGCAGGTGTATGTAAGTGAAAACTTCCACAAATTGAGTTAAAAGAACCAGTATCTCTAACCAGAAAACTTCTAAATTATCTTCTTACACTCATATAACATTAACAGAAAATTTAAACTCTTTGCAATACTGTACAATATTTATTCTTATCAGAGTACACAGCCACTGAGTGTTAGCAAGCAGGTTTTTCAGAATACAGGAAAAATTTTCAAGATAAAAAGTGTCAAATGAATATGAAACACCTAGCAAGTAGTTATGAAGGAATATGAAAGTTGTACTCAAATCTATTTGAAGAGATGTTATATGCAAGAGGTGGGATTTGTGCTACATTGACATGGAAGATAAAAGTAGGGTCAATGGGTAAAAATATGAGTAGAAATATTTTTGACACAATATAATTTTTTTCCTGTGAACTATTAAGCTTTTGTGCCCTCAGAAAGTAGAATGGCTGGCTTTAAACCCTGAAAACATACAAGCTGAAACAGAAGCAAAGAATCATATGAAGAGTTAATCTCAAAATATCTGTTTCCTACAAATCTATCTTGGATTCTAGCAGGGAATTAATAGGTAATGCAAAAAAAAAAAAAAAAAAAAAGATGATTTCTCTCATGGCCGACCCTATCCCTTTGTTTACCTTCCACAACCTCTTGCATTGCCTGATTTCTTTTCTTTCTCCTATAGTAATTTATAGCTGTCTCCATAACTGGCCAGCAACAATATGAGTTCCACCAGAAATAGAAGGAGGAACATCTTAATTTAAGGTATTCTCTTCCAAAGATATGTGTTTAAATGAGTACTCACCTATAATATATTAAATATAATAGAGTATAAATATGAATTAACATATTAGCCAGAATTTATACATCACGTAAAAGAACCATTGCTCAAAAGGGTCCTAAAGAAATGAAATGCGGAACAATAGAGTTTTGATCAGGGAAGGAAACTTGGAGAGACAGAAAGATGAAGCGTGTTGACCGTGGAGGAAAGACTTGGTTTAATCATTCTAGTAAGTTTCTTTAGGGAAGCAGCAGGTGCCAGGGATAACAGACTTTATCTGTGGTTTGTTGCTTTTTGTGTTTTTCCCCCATAAAGCATGGTCCTGCCAATGATTTTCACCAAGTGCCTTAAGAAAAAACTTGAGAAGGGGGATCCATAGCCTAATCAAAGTTCCAATAAGCCAACTAGGAGTCAAAGGAAAGGAAGTTGGCGCCATTCTCTTAATTACTTGAAATTCCTCTAATTCAACAAGGACCGTTCTGAATCTGGCAGGAATTCTTTGTCAAGCCATATTTGTATATTCAATGTTCAGTTCAAGTAGATTTTCTGATGTTGTAGGACTGGCTCTATTGTTCAATTCTCTAGCTCTCTCAGAGTTAAAGTTTTAAGAAGCTTGAATTACAAAGGGGAAAAATAGTGGCAGTAACCTACTGAACCAAAGAAATATTTTTCTTTCTCTGAAGTGTAACTGTCATAACCTGAAGGGGTATCAAGATCCTGATTATTTTGCATATTTTAACTGAGAGGTTCTTTCTCATATTCTGTGTAATGCCAGAATTTCTAGCTATGACGTGGATAGTAGGGATAGCCTCCTTTCCTGATATATAATAGAGAAAACACCTGCCCAAAAGAAGAAAATCATTCAGAGGAGACAAAAGAGTCAATATGTTGCATTTATTAGTCACCTCAGCTACCCAGACTTGTCACACTGTCCTGGAATTAGAAAGTACGCTCTTAAAGATTTATGATTTAACTTCTCTAAGGTTTGGTTTACTCCTCTATAAGTTAAGGAAACATACTGCATGATCCCTAAAATCAGGTCCAGCCCCCAAATTTATGATTCCATTCCTACAAGTCCAGTTGATTCCAACCCTGTCACCTTCTAGAATGGTCATTGTGAAAAATCAACATTTGAATTCATCTCTTTTCCCCCTCTGGTATATCAGCAATATCCAGGATGGTCCATAATCCTCTTCTGAAAGAACAGATAAAATATATTTTAGTGTGGGGCTGCTTAAAGCCCTCTGTGAGTTCTTGAAGACAACTGTGACTCAGTAATGACTGTGGCCAATTTCTTAAGTTCTTTAGCATTAAAGTTATCATGGTCTGTGGATTTAGCTTATCCTATCTGAGTCAGTCATTGTTATCTGTCCTCACTTTAGTGAAGTTCTCTCTTCCCATCACATCGGTGCCTACTATCACGATTACATCATGGCTGATGTCTCGGAAGGAAAAATGAATCTTATTGCTTCCTATGTTTTATATGGGGGGAGAGGGGCAAGAAACAACATTTACCCAGCATTAATGGTTAATTTGCACTTCTACCACCTCCTAATATGGGGGACTTAAAGGTAAGGGAATAGGTTGAGTTGTGAACAACAGAGTCTGAAAGACAGAGCAGGAGCACAAAAAGAGCAGCACATCAGTGCTCTGGGTCTCAGACGTAAATGAGAGAAGTAGATTAAATTTCCTCTAAGATTCTGCTCAGTACCTAGTATCTAAAAGCCCACATTTTATTATAGACAGTACATAACGCAGAGCCTTGGTAAATTACTCATCAGAAAGCCACGTTGGGAAAGTTTGATTGCTAGGGGAGCAGTCTTAAATAGTTTGAACACACGTTTCTACAGCAACTTCTGGACACCAGAGATTGAGAACATAAAAGGACATAACCAGAGATACAAGCCCCAGGGAGATCACTGTCTATTGAGGGAGACAGATAAACAAATCAATGATTACTGTGCAGACTGCTTCATTCTGCAGGGTATAAAGTCCTCATATATAACATGTAGAGGAGTGACACTTGAACTGCACCTTAGATAAGTAGAGGTTGAGGGTAAGAGTGTTCTAGGAAGAGGAAGCGGCATTCAACAATGTAGGATATTAAATGACCTGCATCCTTGTGGGTTTTCAGTGGCCTTGAAGCCAGTGGGGACAAGAGAATAACCACGATATGCCAGAGGTAGTTAATGAGGGCTTTCAAGCTGGGTAACTGCAGGATTATATTTTAGAAAAATCACTCTGACAGTTGTATCAACAGATAGTATTGGGAACCAGGATAGTGAGGGGTAAGGAAGGGGTAGCATTCTAAACTGTAAACAAGGAACCAATTAAAAAGCCATTGCAGTGGTTCAGCTGAGAATTGACATGAGCATTATGGAGCTAGATGTCAACAGAAAACAATTACCAGAAATTATTAGCAGAGTAGAAACATAGTGAAAAAGAGTTTTTAAAAACATCCCATATTATTAAACTCAGACAGCATCAGAATATCATATCCGCTTACATTTAAATAAAGCAGGCAGCCAGCCACAGTAAATTTAAAACTGTCACAGTGAAATTGCCCTTTTCAGATTAAGGTGCTATATTTATTTGCATGCAAATACTCTTAATGTTATTTAAATATTAAGTCATAATCAGTCACCAATAAGTTTCAGGTTATTAGTTGTCACAGGGAGGCCTGCTTTCAGGCTTTCAGGGATAAAACCCCTGGAAAGAAAGTCTGATGAGGAGTGGACTGGCCCATGGATAGGTGCCTAAGACAAATCTGTTTGGGACTTTCACATTCGAGGATTTTGAGCAGCCAGACTCATGATCAGAGCTCAGAACCAAAGGAGAAAACGTGGCTGTGGGGGGCTGATAGAGATCGGATGTGTTGTCCCTGCCAAAACTCATGCGGAAATCTGATCCCCAATGTGACAGTGCTGGAAGCTGTTTGAGTCATGGGGGTGAACCCCTCATGAATGGTTTAATGCTCTCCCTAGGTGCGGGGATTAATGAGTGAGTTCTCTCTCTATTAGTTCCTGCGAGAGCAGGTTGTTTAAAAGACCTGGCACTTCCTCTCTCTTTCTTGCTTCCTCTTGCCATGTGATCTGCTTGTACCCGCCAGCTGCCTGCCTCTTTCCTCCATGAGTAGAAGCAGCCTGAGGCCCATGCCAGATGCAGCTGTACCAGAATCGTGAGCCAAATAAACCTCTGTTCTTTATATATTACCCAGTCTCAGGTATTTCTGTTATAGCAACACAAATGGACTAATACAGGGGCAGAGGGGAGAGAGTGAAAGGAGGAAAGGAGAAGTAGGGAGAGGCTGAAGGCAGAGAGAAAGGTGCAGCATGCACAGGGCGCTCATCAGCTTAATTCAGCATCTGTCTCAAGCCCACACTACACGGACACTGGTGAATGTGACAGAGAAGTATTGTGAAGTATGCACATAGGGGAGCCTGTTGAGCACAGCTCTTTTATACAGTTAATTTTAGGTGTGCAGATATACAAGGAGAAAGAAATAGACATGTAGGAATGGCAACGAACTCTATAATCATCTAAGTAAGATATGACCCACTGTTGGGTCCAATATTCACCATTTTCTCCCTTGGAGATTATTAGATCAAACCACATCTGCTGCAGAAGAGACCACAATTTCCAAAGTCTTTATCAATGAAGAACTGGAATAACTGAATCTGCTAAAATAATCTTTAACAGTTTCTTGGCTCATTTTTTTAAGAACCATTAAACTGAATAATGACTTGGGTTTGCCACCTTGTAGATTTGCTGACAAAAGACACTTAAATAAAAAATTTACCATCTATTCTCTACTTTCTCCATCATTTCATAAAGAAATGGACATTTTCATATCAAAGTATGATAAACAATTTCTACTTAAAGAATGGATAGTCCTTTAAATTAAATAAATTTAATGTTATGAAGAGTTTATTGGGTATCTTATTTTACTACTGACTGACGAAAACCTAACACTAAATTGGCAACTGCCAATGATCTGCACCCAGGAATCACCCTTGCATTAGGACAAGAAGGCTCAAAAGACTCTACTGTGGCTGTCCCGGGGGCACCTGATGCCTTCTCAGCGGAGGGAGTCAAGGCACATAACCTGCACTTGGACGAGGTCAGGAGCAGACTGGTCAGCAGCAGCATCAAGTAGCATTTGTTCATTGGCCAAAGGCAAACAGAATTTTTTTCTTGTCCAAGTTTTCTGCCAGTTGAAAACACTCCAGTTTGTTATTAGATTCAGGTGTTCCTCAAGTCGTCCACTTTCTACGCTCTTAATTCCCCCCTTCCTGAGATTGTGCAGTGATTTATGAAGCTTCTGGCGTCAACAACCTTATTTTCCTTCTGACTAGTGGTTGCAACCCCCTTGCATGTTTCCGGTTAGTTAGCAGGTGGCTTGGCTGCCAAGTAGGAACTCACAGTCTTGGATTACCCCCAAGGTTTAACCAGAATCCAAAATTGCTATCAGCCTTATACCTATTCAAAGCCTCATGGGAGCTTTAATGTTCATACAAGGCAGGCAGGCCCAAAAGGTGTAAAACTTCATCCAAACACCTCGTGTATGATGGAGCAGGGATACAGCATGGCAGTAGGGTCCTTCTCTTCCAAATTACTTTTACAAGCCACTGAGAAGATGAGAAAAGAGGAAACAGGTGAAAAGTTTTGGCCAAGTAAACGGCTGTTCCAAGTATTTCACAACTCGGGAGGTAGCAGAGAATTCAGAAAACAACATCAAATTGCTATTGCCAGGCTTCTCAATCTGTGTTGCCTAAGCTGGAGGAAGGCCACTGCTATTCAGAAAACATTTGCTGGATCTTGAGTTGGAACCTATTTCTAAAAGAGGGATGCAAACTGGGGCTGCAGAAAGAAAATTACTAATACATGACGCAGTCAGGAGCTGGAGATGCCGCAAATTATTTACTCGACCACACAATAAAAGTGACAGGAGTTGTGTATCCTTAAACAACCTTCTGCTGGCAGAATGGTACCATGAAATAGTCTATTTTGCTGCTAGATACACTAATGATTAGATAAGAAAGCAAACAATCCCTGTGAAACACTCCAAGTTCCTTAACTGCCAAAATAAGATCCCGGACTAGATCAAAATCAGAAAAAAAATCTATAGTATCTATAAGTGCTTCTCAGAAGCAGAGATGTGATTTTTAAAAACTGAAGAATTGGAAGAGAGTTGAGTATTTAGTTCAGTTTCTGGTGGAAAGATGTTGACAAAAGGACTTCAGCATATGGTTTATAATTAAATGCGCATTTCATATGCTTTTCTTTTATCACTGTTCAGATTTGTTTGTTAATCCACATCATAAACTAAGTAAATCATGATGACATATTAATCTGTGGGTCAGAGGAAGGCAAGGGTGGAGTGGGAGTAAGTGGCAGTCTGGTTGCAACTCTGTCATTAATACACTGTGTGACATCCATCTAACTTTCCTACGTCATAGTTCTCTCTGTAACAATGAGAGATATAGACTAAGGTCTTTTCCAATTCTTGAAACAAACTATCTTCTGATCTTGAACTGAGCTGTAGCATTTAGATATCAGTAAAAAACTATATGCCAGTGACTATCCAATGATAATCACTGCAGCTAAGATTTGGACTAGGAAAAATCCAGAATTAGGGAATAGATGGCATGCCAGTCTCTCTTGTGAGCAGACTGTGATGAAAGATGTTTTGTCCATTACCAAGTACATTCGTTCTGTCCTATACACCTGCTAACTCTGGGAAGAGCAATACATACACATACATAGATTTTCAAACCATTGATGCACTGACATGATTAAACAATTATAAATATTTTGCTGTGAGGTAACTGCAAGCAGACCAAAAAAAAAGAAGGGATGCAGTGCTCACCCACATTAGAAAAGAATTCTTTGCTTTAGGAGTGATCACCAGTTACTTCCTTTCAATGGTCAGCTACCCTAATTTGTTTAAACTTAATCTGACTGAGAAATTTAGATATGCACACGTTTTATTAAAATTCTGTTTTGTTTATTCGTGATACAATTACTGAGGGTATAGTCCGTCGTAATAGTGATACTAGTAAGTGATGACACAAGAATGACAAGTTTGGTTTGTTCCTATGCTTGAATGGCTTACATTCTAAGTGACAAACTGACAAATGTGATAAAGATACTTTAATGTGAACAATGATAACTATAACAAATATGAGCAAAGTGCTTTGGAAGACCAGAGAAGTCAAGATTAATAATCCCACCTTTTCTAAGGACAGAAGTAACCCAAAACGTTGCACAGAAGGTGATACTTTTGAGGTGGATGATTATAGGTTTAGCCTTTTCCAGAACAAAAGCTTTTAATCAGATCTGGAACACAAGGACTGCAGCAGGAAAGGCATCCCAGACAGAAGAACAACGTTTGCAAAGACATGGAGAAATAGACATTTAGTAAATGGTCGGGTTCCCCATGTGACTAAATGTGAGAGATCAGAGGAAAGAAAGGAGTATGAAAAATAAGGAAGATTTTGTTTTACACCATGCAAAATCTCTTCGATTTTACCAATAGGCAATGGGAAGGAGTTATCAGAACTGACAGTATCTATTTATAATGGGATTGGTGATGCAAAAAAAAAAAAAAAATCTATAAAATGAACCAGGAAAACCACATGATCCAAGTGACATAATTCAAATTCACCTGGACCTTAGCTGCAGTTTAGCGCCGCCTGGTGGCACTTTTCTAATTGGGCTTAAACATCTGTGGGGAAGATTATGGTTTCTGTAGTGGCTGGACTTCTAGGACATGGTCAGTGATTCTTATAGGTTAATGGCTCCTGGTTCCTTGACTCAATTTCCCGAGCCAGAATATTGGGACCATGGTTTCTTGTAGTTTTGCCCTATGTTCTCTTCAGCCTTCTTTTCCCTCCTTTCTGCCCCCATAAGAAACAACGGATTACAGATGGCTGGTTAGAGAACAGGAACCAATCTCCAGTCCCTTTACATTACTGTGAAATTAATTAGCCTCACATTTTAGATGACTAAGGTCCAGTAGCATAAAAGATTGCCCAGTTAGATGTTCAACTTGACAATCAGTCTGAGGAAACATTTTCTGAAACATAAAATGACAAAAGTAATTGACACTTATAAAAGCACAGAACTTTGGAGAATAAAAAGATCTATGATATCATCTAGTACTAAATTTGTACACGTGTGTTTAATAGATGAGGAAAGTGAGGTTAGAAAGGTTTACTTCCCTTTGTTTATGCACTGTTATGCACAGTACAGTGAGACTCCAATGAAGATTTGGTATAATTTTATTTTACTTAAGTGATTTTCAAATCTCTGGAATCAGGTAGGTTTGGAAAATATAATCATCATGAAAATTCTTTGTATTTAACAGAGATCAAAGAAAACAGAGAGCAGGTAGATTAGAGACCATTACAAATAAGCACATGGTATAAGAATCAACCCAAATTTCTCAAGAAGTTCTAAACACAAATCATGTTTCTGGTGTTTCAACTACTCTGGTTGACTTTTTACCAAAAAGTAAAAAAAGCACACATGCCTTTTAATTTCATGGAATCTACCAAAACCATAAGTTGGAAGTATCAAAATCCAATCTAACAACAACAAACGAAACAAACAAACAAAAACTAGGCAAACAAAGAAACAAATAAAATAGTTCTTCCAGGATTTCTAACTCAAATCACATCCCCAAATAAAGAAACCATTCAGGTAGAACTTTCAGACCAAAGAAATTTAGACTCATTTTTAAAGGCTTGGACACTTCCTTGAACAGTTAATAACTAAAATTTCACTAAAATTAATAGATTATTTAACCCTGCTTTCAATATTCTTTGTCTGTCCTCTTAAAGAAACTGGAGCAAAATGAAAATGACCACTGTCTCCTCAATTTGAAAAATATTACTACAGTCTGGAGCAGCAAAGGAGTTCAAGATACATAATTTTTTAAAACAAATAGAAAAAATATAGAGACATAAAGACAAACTCTTATGTGAGAAAATTTTGGATAAGGAGAATTGCTGTACCTCTTTCCAGTGTCATTCTGTAAGCGCATTGATTGGAAAGAGCAAACCCCTATGCTGCAGTAATTATCTAGAACAAGAGTAACAGCCAACAATGATCTGCAAAATGATATTAGTTCCCATGGTTAGGTATGGCACTAGGCAGAATTATCAAGACAGTTTCATTTGTTTCTATTTCAATCCTCAAAATCATCTTCATCCATCCATTTCATAGAAGCCATGGATGCCCTACTCCATACCCTCTGCCTACCTCTGAGTTCACCTGCATCTAAGGTGGACGTTTCCCATAACCACTGATTGACGTTTCCCATAACTCCCTGCTTTACTGCCAGAGGCCTGTCTCTGGCTGCATGAGAACTTGGTCAAACTCTCCACAGCCCAGAAAAGGGATTAAATCTGGGGATGGCCCCAAGAAAAATTATGAGGCATATTTACACAGTGATTCAGAGGGTCCCCAGTGGGCTTGAGCCCAGGTGCTAATAGTGGTAACTCACTTGTAATCACACCCTTTATTGATTTTGCTCCCTTTCCTATTTAACTTTTCTACTCTTACCCTCCCTATGAGAAACTCCTCAGAAAGCTACCCGTGTTCAAGTCCTTGTCACAGGATTTGCTTTTGGGGGAAAACCAAGCTATGACATTCCAGGTATCTAATTCCCAGTGTTACCTTCTCGTGGCTGCCGATTCATCAAGTTTAATATCTTAAACAAGCACTGGACAAAGAATTTAGAGGTTGAATTCTAATCCTGTTGACTAATTGTGTGTCCTCTGTGAGACTTAGATTGTTCATTGAAAAAAAGGGGGTTAGATTTTATGTTCTGTAAAGTACTGTCAAACTTTCACTCTTTTTCTGGAAGGAAAAAAATACCACTGGCAAACAATAGCAGATGGAAGAATAATCTGTCACAGACTCGTCTGAGAACCAGGTATACTTGTACTTATATTGTGTTAAATTATTGCTTATTACCTGGCCACCCCATTTCAGTGTAAGCTACTTCAGGCTAAAAAAGATGTTTTGTTCAACTTTGCATTCTCAGATTTTAGCACAGTGCTTTATATATAATAGGTATTTAATAAACACATGGTTAATGAATTAATAACTATTATGTACAGAGATTTCCCAGACTGATAGAAGGGAGAATATGGGGAATGTGTTAAATTAGTGACATGGGCTGGATTAGACACTACTCTGAATGATGGACCTTGGGCTTAGTCCAAGAGCCATATCAATAAACAGAATGTTTTTGAGCAGGGATGGCACAATGAAAAAGATAAATGTGGTAGAAGGAGGAAGAGTAACGAAGACAGAATTTAGGGAAGACACAATCTATTTAGCTCTTGTTTGCAAGAAAATAACTAAAAAAAAGCCTTTTCAAACTTTCCAAATGTTATAATGAAAATATAATGTGTGTGTTTGGTTATTAAAATAACCGTAAATCAATAAGATTTATGTATCATAAGCATACAATATGCATAAATAGGTGTGAACTATGGCACAATAATTGGCTCCTTGTCCATTTCAGTATTTTGCATGCTTTCAGTGAAAATATTTTGATGTTCCTAATTGACATTACTTTGTTTATTTCACAGTTATTAGTCACTAGGCCTGGTTCACAAATTCCAACTGTTTTCAAAAACCAAGTTCATCTTCGGAAAACGAAAATGTTTGAACATTGAAGAGGTTCAAAACAGTAGAGAACTCAAACTCATCTATAAAAATAATTTCTATTGAATTTATTAAAATAAAAGAAATTCCATTTTTTATGGTCATGACTTTTATTAAAAGAACTAATCATTTCAAGATGAGTTAGCTCCAGCTTGCAAAAACAGAAGCTTGAGAGTCACTTTCAAAATCGTTCCACTGATACCCCTCAGCAATGAGCTGCTTATGACATAAGCATAGTAACCTGTTCTTGGTGCACCTAGAAACTGAAGTCACTGGTGGAGCACTGTCCTTGTTATGGACAAAAGCAAAAGGCAGCATCCAAATACTGCAAGGAATAACTTGCATTTATCCAGGAATTCTTTCCAATGGAGCATTGATTTCTTCTTCTTTCTCCCCTCCTCCTCTTCCTCCTCTTCTCCTTCTCCTTCTGTTTCTCCTTTTCCTACTTCTCCTCCTCTTCCACTTCTTCCTTTTCCTTCTTTTTCTTTTTCTTCTATTTGTGTCCTGGACTCATGTACCTGCTGGGACAATCTTAGATCCCATATGAGCTTAAATAGACCTCACAGCACCAAAACCCATCAAAATACTGGGTTAACATTATATAGCCAAACTAAAAAAAAGAAAAAGAATACTCAAATCAGAAGTTAAAACAAGGTATCACAAAGATATCTTACGTGTACAGGATACAAGGCTGAGAATAGAGTTGGGATCAAGCATATGTTCTAGTAAACAGAAGCTGGCATTTTTCAGCCATAAGAGGACATAGAATTTGGCTTTGGTCCTATGCAATGAGGAGTTGGTTCATGATTTAGACAAAGGTTGTGAATGTATGTTATAACCATTAAGGGAAAGATGGTTGAAGAATAGTAAACTAGGTGCCAAAGTACAACCATGCAAAACACAATTTATAAGAAAAAAAAATGTATCTTTTACAATGGAGATGTCTGGAAATCACCACCTTAACTAAGTAACCAAACTGAGCATTGTTAATGTGGGACAACCTAGCATTGTTTCACTTGATGCTGTACAGTATAAATAAAATAGACAGTACAATATAAAGTAGACAGTAGTCCATGAAGTATGTCTGCCAAAAATATTTAACCTGAATCTAATCAAGTTTATGGACCTCCAGTTTACAGGAAATAAAGTAGAGAACCAAATTAAACCACAACATGAGAAAACAATCAGACAAATTGAGAAGGCCAATCATGCTACAAGAAAACTGCCCTGGGTACTTCAAAAAGTCAATGTCATAGGAAAAGAAAGTGGAAGGATTGTACTATATCTAAAGTGGCTAAGGAGGTTTATCTGCCAAGTCAGTGCATGATGTTTAATTGGATTCTAGATAGAATATTAAAATCAATAAAGGACATTTGGGGACAATTGAAGAACTTTAAGTATGAACTAGATATTATATTTTATTAAGAAATTATTCATTTCTTAGTAAAATGTCCTTATTTTCAGAAGATACATATTAAATTGTTTAGGAATAAAATATCAGGATCTCTGCTATTTACTTTCAAATAGTACCACATTAATAAATAAGTGTGTGTGTGTGTGTGTGTGTGTGTGTGCGCGCGCACACATAGAGAGAGGGGAAACAAATATGGTAGAATGTTAACATTTATTGCATAAAATATAATTGGTCTTTATTGTACTATTCTTTCAATTCTTCTGTATTTTTTAATGTTTTCAAAATAATGCATTGGAGGAAATTAAATTAAAAATGTACTAGAATCTTTCATAGTTTTACAATTGTGAAAGTTTTCAGAATCAAAATGGAGTCTCTTGTGTTAAAGCCCCTGACAGAGGCAGGGAAGGGCCAAGAAAAGAAAGTCTTCATGCACTTATGCCTGATAACAAGAACTATCAAAAAGGACTCTGCAAAGCCACAACCTTGCACAGAGACCATCATTACCTTAATAAAAATAATACTTCTGCAAGGACATCTGCCCAGAAACTGCCTCTCCAACCTCGACTAGCATCACCTTTGTCATTGATCCTTGAAGCCAAGGATAATTATTCCCAGACAATTACGTAATCCTACATCATTTTATCCTTAAAATCCTTTGTCTTCCTTTACCTCTCTGAAAACACACATAACTTACTATGGCACCGGTATTCTCTTTGCAATGCCCTACTCCCAAATAAATATCATTTTCTTTTAGAAAGCCTCTCTCTGTTTGTTATTTAGGTTGAAATAATTTTTTATTTTTCTATATTCAGTTATTATATCACAATTGTTTTTTCCTGTTGTTAATATTCTATTGTGAGCATTAAAAATGTACAGGTAAAAAGATCTACATTTACGTAAGTAAATAAAATGATACCAAAATACCAAGAGGTCCTGTTTAATTTCAGCTCATTAAAGAGAAAAGGCGATGAAAGTAAGCTGGAAATTAACCATTGTACCATGTCTGCATTTCCTATATAACTTTGGATTCTCTCCCTTTCTGCCATGTGTGCCAAATCATGAACAAATTTCTAAGCTCACTTCAGACTAAACATGATATGCTTATATTTCAGAGAGGAAAAATAGTGTTTAGGTAACAAAAAGAATGTCAGAGCCATGTAATTCCCTGGCTGCCTTTTAGTCCTGAAAGGCAATGTAAAAGTAAAATTAACTTTATCCTGAAACTTAATTTTCTCTACTGTATGATAAGAATTAGCTAACAGTTTATCTACACACATGCTCCAACAGCAGCTTTGTAAAATAAAGATTCTAAAAGAACAATTTACTGTTATTAATTCTTTTATTTATCATTATATAAAAAAATGAATGGCCTAGAAATAGGTGTAATGATCAAGAGTTTAGATCATCCACATGACTTTTAGAATTAAACTGTACACACGAATTCTAACTGAGCATATATATTTTGAGTAACTCTATATGTATTTTTAATGAGAACACCTCCATAATAGGCTGCAGAAGACCAATCCAGGGCTTCAGAGGCTGGGAGCCTAGACCTGAGTGAGGGTTAGATTACAGGAAATCAGAGCAACAGGAAGCTACTTGCACCAGAAGGCAAGTTGTCCTAAGGCCAGATTCCTACAGTATCAACACTGTTGTGGAGAGAGTAAAACTAAGAATGACAGGAAAGTGGGAAAGCTGATCTTGCTTAGAGGGTAAGGACTGTTTCTGACTACCAGCATATTTCTCTGACGTAAAATTTCCTCAAGACAAGCCCCTATGAGTAAGAAAGTACAGAAATAAAATGCAAGTTATTTAGACACCTGCTATGTAGTGAATTGTATCTTCCCAAAATTCATATGTTGAAGCTGTAAACCCCAATGTAATGGTATTTAGAGATGGGTTTTTTTTTGGGGGGGGGGCATACATAGATTAAGATGAGAGCATGAAGGTGGGGCCCTTACAACGGGATTGGGGCCTTTGTAAAGAGAGGAAAGAACACCAGATCTCTGTCTCTACCATGTGAAAACATAGTGAGAAGGCAAACACCTGCAAGCCAGGAAGAGGACTCTCACCAGAAATTGACCATGCTGGCCCCTGATCCTTGACTTCCAGCCTCTAGAACTGTGAAAAAATAAACGTCCATTGTTGAAGCCACTAAGACTACGGTATTTTGTTATGGCAGCCCAAGAAGACTGATATAAATCCCATGTTATGCAGATGTTCAAAATGAGAGTTACAGAATATGGATAAAATATGTACACATATTTAAGAAAATTAATGAAGAAATTAAAAATTAATATGAAAAACATCAGAAATTAAAAGTCATATTTTAAAAAGAATTTTAAGAAATGAAACAATGTAATAGGTAAAAGCAAATGCTCAATGATTTGATTCATTAACAGATTACTCATGGTTGAAAGAATTCACAATCAGAGAAATATATGTTAGGAATGTATACAAAATGTAGCAAAATCAATAAAAAGCAAAATACTATTTTTTTAAAAATGAATTTAAGAAATAAGAAGGATTAAATGAGAAGGGCTAACATATGTCTATTTCGAGTCCTGAAGCCCAGATACAGGAAGTACAATATATTAAAAAAATGACTAATAAAAATAAATCCATACCTAGACACATTACTATAAAACTGGAGGGGAAAAAAAGAAAAAAATAATAGCTTTAAATCAACCAGATAGAAAAAAATGAGTTAATTACCAAGAATGGCAGTTTTCTTTTTAGTAGTAACAGTGGCAGCAAAAATACAGTGAAATACTGTTTTCAAAGTTTCAAGGAGAGAAAATAGCTAGCAACTTAGAATTTTGTTTTCAACTAATTTGTCTCTCAAGGATAGGAGTCAAATACACTCAGGGATTAACACCAAAAATACTACATCTAAAAAAATTCTGAGGAAAAAGGAAAATAACACAAAACAACAGTCAGAGAATCAGAATGAGTGTTGAAAACAAAGGAAACATATAAGTAAAGGACAAAAGAAATTGTCTATACAAAAGTAATACTTCTAAAATAATTTCTAATTTACATAGTGAACAAATACAAAAGTGAATGCAGAACTGAAATATTAAACAGTAATGGTATGTAAATTGGAAAGTGGAAAATTAGAGGTAAACTCTTCAACAATCCTTTTATTATTTGAGATGAGGGTGGAGCATCAAGATTTAGTGCAATTTTCGACTTTAAATAGGCATGGTACATGAGCTGTATTTCTGCTTAGGATTTAGAAAGCCACAATACCACTTTTTCCTCACTCAACAATGAGAAAAAGCCAGATAAAAAACTAAAATTTTTCTCAAACTCATCATAAAGTAACCAATTAATTAAATAATAATACTAAAAAAGACAGCACCTCCAAGTAGATACCAGACAAACAATTTTCTTTTTGATAGAGCAAGAGAAGACAAGGGAGACATGATAATATTGCTAAGAAGGAAGATCTAAGATTTTAACAATTTCTTTAAAGGTCAATCATGGGTTAGCATGACACTTTAGAATAACCGGAAGCCCAAGGCACAAGGAAAGCATGCAAACTCATTTCCATGTGCCTCTGTTAGATACTCACAAGAAAAATAGAGGATGAGGCAGGAAAACAAAGAGAAAACATTGTCAGTGGTACTTTGGCATGAAACCATAAAACTTCCAGGGATGCTTCTTTCTTACAAAACAAAAGCCTTAGGACACTGGGGGTGGGGGACAGGAAGCCCTCCCACCTCTAAGGCCCAGAAAAAACTACACCGCTTCTAATGATGGGGTAGAAGCAAAACCCTTCTGCTGTTGGACAGACAGCAAAATAGTCCACTTCCAAAGGTCAAACACTACTACTTCCTAGGTAAGGGCAGAAGTAAAAACTGACTGCCCCCGGGAAGGGGACAAGGAAGTCTCTCCAATACAAGATTTAACAGTGATAAAAAACAGAGGTCTGTTGCTGCTGGTAGAGGGCCAGGAAATTATTTGCCACCTAAGGTGTCTACAGCTTCAAGGAAGGATTTGGATACCATGGATTGGAAGGCAAGCATGATGAGAAAACCCCAGCCCCATGGCCCACGTGCACAGAGCCTGCTTAATACTGAGGCTGATGAGGAGAATAAACACTGTGTCCCCACTACACGACAAATATTGAGTAACAAACACACACTTTTGTGAGAGGGGAAATAGTATGAGAGATCCCTTCTATTATACTGGCATACAGGGATTTCTGAAAGCTGAGGGTGGAGTAAGAACACTGAGAAAACCTTCTAGAATTTCCGGCCCCATACAAGGAAGCAGCAGAACACCCCTGGATTCAAAGTCTGCAGTATATAGACAGTAACCGTGGCAACAACCATAACAACAAACACAAGCAGTCACAAAACTGATTAGATTGACTCAAACTCTGATAGAAGAAATGGCATACCAATTATTTGGTATAAATACTACTTACCTACATTTCTACTATTCTTCCACAAAATAATGCACGGCCTTCAATCAGAAGTATGGGATACCAAAAAGGCAAGAAAAAAAACTTATCAGGCAATAAAGTAATTAACAGAACAAATCCAGAGATAAATGCAATGCAGGAAACACAGGCAGAGAATTTATCATAACTGTAATTAAACACTGTACTCATATGCTAAAAGATTTAGTAGAAATGAGTACAACATGCATAAATATTAGCAGAGTGATATAATTTTAAAATGGTCAAAAGGAAATGCTAAAAATTAAAAAAAAAAATGACCTCAAAGATAGATAATCTCTTTGACAGGCTATTCAGAAGATGGGGAACAGCACAGTAAAGAATTAGTGAGCTTGATAAGTCAAGATAAAGTATTCAAACTGAAACTAATATACATGTAATTGGATTTCTAAGGAAGAAGAGAGAGAAAATGGCAAAAAATATTTGAAAAGATAGTGGCTGGGAATTTTCAATATTAATTATAGACAACAAGCCACAGGTCTAAATACTTCTGAAAACCCAAACCAGAATTAAAATTTTAAAACAACAACAACTAGATACATTGAGGTCAATTAGCTAAAACAATTTTTAAAGCAGAGATGTTTTGAAGGCAGTTGGTGGGGAAAGAGAGCAGCATCACATTTAGAAAAACAAATACAAAACTTGCAGTCCATTTTTCATGAGAACCTATGTAAGCCAAAGGAAAATATTTTATTATTTATTTATTTATTTAATGTGTTTTGCAGAGATGTTTTGAAGGCAGTTGGTGGGGAAAGAGAGCAGCATCACATTTAGAAAAACAAAACAAAACTTGCAGTCCATTTTTCATGAGAACCTATGTAAGCCAAAGGAAAATATTTTATTATTTATTTATTTATTTAATGTGGTTTTTTTGGTGGCTGTGTGGTACTGAAATTAAACTGTGGACCTTGGTGTTACAAAAGAAAATAAAGTACTGAAAGGAAAAGGAAAATTTGGCTAAACAGAGCAATACCCAGCAAAAGATCTTTCAATAATTTTAGTGAAATAAAATTTCTTCTAGGTAAATAAAAGATGAGAGAATTTCATTTCCATCAGACCTGCTCAACAACAATAACAAAAAATTAAAAGATATTCTTCAGGCAGAAGAGTACAATACAGATGAGGATTTGGATTTACACAGAGAAATTAAGAACATCAGAAATGGCAAAAATTAGAGTAAATATAAAATGTTCTTTGTCATATTTTTAATAAAATTAAAAGATGAATGCTCTAAAGTAAAAACAGTAACAAAGTATTATGGAATTTATCATATATGTAGAAGTAAAATATAAAACGAAAGCTCAAAGAATGGCAGAATTGAAAATGTACTCCTATAAAGTTCTTATATGATTGTAGGAAGACTGAGGTAAGTTATCAATGTATATTGTAAACAATACAGCAACCACTCTAAAATTTAAAAACTGCAACTAATAAGCCAAGAATGATAAAAATCAATCATAAAAATTGATCAATTTACCCAAAGGATGGCAGGAAAAGACACAAAAGTAAGAAACAAAAGATGTAGGAAATAGAAAACAAATTGCAGTATGGAAACTTTAAATTCACAGTTATAGTTGAATTCCTCTCACTAATTAAAAGCATGTAGGCAAAAAAACCGTTAAAGATATAGAAGACCCACATTATCAATTAACATCACTTAACTGGCATTTTCAACACTACACACAATAGTAGCAAAACACACACTCTTTCAAGTGGATATAGAATAGTCAGATGAATAGACCATATTTGGGACCATAAAACAAGTATCAACATATTTAAAAGGAAAAAAATAGACTTCCTGTTTCAGATCTGACATGGAAAGAGCTTTGAAATCATCACTCCTGTCTTTACAAGAAAAAGCTGAACGAATTGAGAATCATCAACTTTTCTTGTACCCATAAGAAAACTGAGGTTGCAGTATAAACCATCACCCCCAAATCTGAAGAGAGAGGCAAAAGAAGAGTCACATGTAAGACCATTACCTGGCAAAGAAGCTACTAGAGCCATAAAACTAGTAAAGACACTTAAATGGCAATTTTAATGAATTGCTGGAAACTAAATGTAGACTAGCTTGAGAGTAAAAAATTCCTAGAGGTCACAGTATTAGGGGAGTGCTTACACTTTTTTAAGAGTTTGCCTCCAGTTTTGGTAGTCTTTCCCACCAGTTTCTCATAGTGAAAGCTAAGAAAGATCTCCTTGTGGCTGTCAGAGAGGAAAGGAAGAGTAACCATTGTGAAATATACCCAGAGTTTTCCCCTGAACAAAATCATACTTGCCGATTTGCCTCCAGTTTTGGTAGTCTTTCCCACCAGTTTCTCATAGTGAAAGCTAAGAAAGATCTTCTTGTGGCTGTCAGAGAGGAAAGGAAGAGTAACCATTGTGAAATATACCCAGAGTTTTCCCCTGAACAAAATCATACTTGCCGGAAAAGAATTTACTACAGCCTTATCTACGTTGGGATGGGTATTTCTCCAACTCTAGCCGCATCTAGTTTTCCTATCTCACCTAAGGAGAAAAAGGAAAGGACTCTAAGAAATACTGTGAAAGTCACAGACCAGGCCTACTAAAACACAGATTTAACCATAAGATTATAGAATACTACTCCTCACCCATCCCATACCACCACACCAACAAGGCTCCTGTATAACAATGGATTACAGTCAAAAGAACTGTAAAACACAGGTTCTATCTGAGGAGGTGTACTTAGAGAAGTCCAAAGACAGCAAGGGGGACAAAAACAAGGATGCTAGAAGAATTTGGATCATCTGTCACCTACAGCTACAGGAAATATTAGGCCCAGTTCCTAGCCAGACTAAAATAAAACCTCACATTAAAGGCCCATTTACCTCAATTCCAATTACGAACAACAAAAATTACAAAGCAAGCTAAAAAGCAAGAGAAAACACAGTCTGAAAAGGCAAGGCAAGCATTAGAAGCAGACTCAGATATGACACAGATTTTAGATTTATCAGATAAGAATTTAAAATAACAACGATTAATATGTTAGTTAATACATTAATATGTTGAGGGCTTTAATGGAAAAAGTAGACAACATGCTAGGACAGATATAGTGTAATCAGAGAGATGCAAATTCTGGTCAAAATAAAAACAAAATGCTAGAAAGCAAAATGCAAAAAGTAACAGTGCCTTTGAAGGGTTCATCACTATACTGAACACCTTTGAAGAAAGAGTCAGTGAGCTTAGAGATAAGTCAATAGAACCTTCCAAACTGAAATTCTGTAGTAGGTTGAAGAGCAGTTTCTAAAAAAAAAAAAGATATATCTAAATTCTAATTTCTGGAACTTGATTTTGCAGATATGATTAAATTAAGAATCACAAGATGACATCATCCTGGATTTAGGGTGGGCCCTAAATCTCTTCCTTATGAGAAAAGGCAGGACATTTGACATATAGGGACAAAGGGGATAAGGGGAGACGAAGACAGAGACAGAGATTAGAGTAATGCATCTACAAGCCAAGGGATAGCAGTATGCAAGTATTGCTAGCAGTCCCCATAAACTGAAGGGGGACAAAAAGGATTTCATAGAGAACTGCTGACACCTTGATTTTGGATTTCTGGTCTTTAGAACTGTGAGCAAATAATCTCATGCTGTTTTAAGCCACCCAATTTGTGGTAATTTGTTATAGCAGCCTTAGGAAACTAATACAAATGCAAAGAGAAAAGAGAAAAAAACACAACAACAAAGCATTCAAGAACTGTGAGATAATTCAAAAGGTAAAATATACGTGTAATTATAATACCAGAAAAATAAGAAAGGGTGGAGCAGAGGAAATATTTAAAGAAATAATGGCTAATTATTTTCTAAAACTCATGCCAAACACCAAACCACAGATTCAAGATGCTCAGAAAACACTAACATGATAAATACCAAAAATCTATGCCTAGTCATATTCTATTCAAAGAGCAAAAAATAAAAATTAAAAACAAACCAAAAACTAAGTCAAACTGAAAATCTTGGAAAAAAACAGAGCAGGGAAAATATTTTCTATACAGCAAGGATAAGAATTAGAGCAGACTTCTTATCAGAAACCATGCAAGCAAGAAGAGAGTGGAGGGAAGAAAAACAAGTCATGCTAGAATTCCATTACTGTAAAGTATCATCTCTGACATCAACAGAATTAAATTAGAAATAAATAACTGATTGATATCTGGAAAACAATTCAATTCTAAATAACTGATAAGTCAAGGAAGAAATAACAATAGTAATTATAAAAATATTTTATTATAAAGATGGCCAGTTAGCTCAGTTGGTTAGAGTGCAGTGTTATAACACCAAGGTCAAGGGTTTAAATCCCCATTCTAGCCAGCTACCAAAAAAAAAAAAAAGAAAAAAGAAAAGAAAAGAAACAAAAAGACTAACATAAGTTGAAATTTATTTTATTATAATTAAAATACAACATATCAAAATTTGAGGAATATGATATAGTACTGTTTAAAAGTACATTTATAGCATTACATGCTGATAATAGAAAAGAAAAGTCTTAAATTAATAATTTAAACTACAGCCTTAAAAAATTAGTAAGAGGTGGGCCGGCCCGGTGGCGCACTGGATAGTGCGCCGCTTGGGAAGCGCGGCGGCGCTCCCGCCCGAGGGTTCGGATCCCACATACAGACCGGTTCCCGCTCGCTGGCTGAGCAAGCGCGGGAGCAGCACCGAGGGTTGCAATCCCGTTGCCGGTCCCGGTCCGGTACGGGGGCGACACTGAGGGTTGCGATCCGTTGCCGGACACGGAAAAAGACAAAAAAAAAAAAAAAAAAAAAATTAGTAAGAGGAAAGCAAATCAAACCTAAGGTAAGCAGCATGGAAAAAATAATAAAGATAAGAGCAGAAAACAATAACAGAAAAAAAGTCAGACAAAATCAATGAATCAGAAAGGTGGTTCTTTGAAAAGACCAATAACATTGATAAAGCTTTAGTCAAACTGACAAATTAAAAAAAAGATTCACAAATTAACAATATCAGGAATGAAAATGTAGAAGTCACTAAAGATCCTAGTCATTAAAAGGATAATTGTGAAATTTATTAATAACTTTATGTCAATAAATTTCAAGTTAATTATATAAGGATTAAAAACAAGTGTATAAATTCCAAACTAATAAAGAGAAAAAAGCGAAATAAAAAAGAACCCGAAATGGCAACTTTAAAAGAAAAAAAAGTAATAAAGGATAAAAGGGAAATATAAAAATAAGGCAAAGTGTATAAATTCCAAACTAATAAAGAGAAAAAAGCGAAATAAAAAAGAACCCGAAATGGCAATTTTAAAAGAAAAAAAAGTAATAAAGGATAAAAGGGAAATATAAAAATAAGGCAAAGTAGAAATTTTTAAGTAAGTTGTTGGGAACAAATTCAAATATATAAATTATTAGTGTACAATAAATATAGAGATAAGAAACTTCCTGGTTAAAAGATATTTTCAGACTGGCTTATACATATAAAACTTAGTGTTAGCTATTAGAGTTTACCTAGAGTATTAGTCTGTTTCTGTTGCTTATACCTGAAACTGGAAAATTTATAAAGCAATAAAATTTATTTCTTATAGTTTTGGAGGCCAAGAAGTCCAAGGTCCAGGAGGTGCATCTGGTGAGTGCCTTTTTCTTGGTCATAACTCTCTACAGCAACACAGGGTGTCATATAGCTAGAAAAGCATGAACAAGAGAGCGACCTTCTCACATGCTCTTCTTATAAAGCTATCAGAACCACACGCATGATATCCTGTTAAACCATCAACCCATTACTCTATGAATGGATCATTCCATTCGTGAGAGCACTGTTCTCATGATCCAATCACCTCTTAAAGGCCCCATCTTCCACTACCACATTGGAGGTTAAGTTCCAACATGAGTTTGAAAGGACACCCAAACCAAAGCACCTAGAGTATACGGATAAAGAAAAGTTAAAAGTTAAAAGAATAGACAAAAGATATCAAGAAAATGCTGCCTAAAATAAAGTTGGTATAGCTATTTACCCAGAGTTAGCCAAGCTGCAAGAGCACAGTCCTCCCAACGGCAAAGTCTGCCCAAGACTTCTAAAACAAACTTCAAGTTTTGGGACTTCCCAAAATCACACTGAGTTTCCATAATTTGCTGGAAGAACTAACAAAATTCACTGAGAGATATTATACTCACGGATATGATTTATTATGGGGAAAGGATACATTAAAATCATCCAAGGAAAAAGACACATAAGGAAGAATCTGGGGAAGTTCCAGATGCAGGGCTTTCGTTGTCTTCAGGACAGCTTACCCTGTGGCACCAATATGTGACAATATGCACAGAGAACTGTCAACTTGGGAAGCTCATCCCAGCCATTGTGTCCAGAGTTTTTATTGGGACTTCATTATGTAGGCATGATTGATTGATTAATTGATTGCCCAATACTTAAATTGAATCACCAGCACTGTCCCTCCTTGGAGGTCCAGATGATTTCACATGGTCAAAAGTACCCAGCATGGTTTACCTCATTAGCACAAACTATGAGACATTGTCCAGGGACCCTTGTTAATAACAAAGTCATTCCAATCACTAGGAAAATTCCAAGGATTTAGAGGTTATCTCACAGGAGTCAAGGACAAAGCCTAGACTTCTCTTTGTGCAATGCCAAATACACTATTATTATCAGGTAAAGCAGAATTTTTTAATTAAAAAAGCGTAAATAGGGGCCAGCCCAGTGGCGCACTGTAGAGTGCACCGCTTGGGAGCGTGGCGGCGCTCCCGCCGAGGGTTTGGATCCCATGTGGAGACCGGTTCCCGCTCACTGGCTGAGCGCGGTGCGGACGCAACACCGAGGGTTGCGATCCCATTACCGGTCAGTAAAAAAGACAAAAAGGAAATAAAAAAAGCATAAATAGGAGTAGAAAGGAGAATCTTTCCAGATAACTAAAGAATCAATCACCAGAAAGATAAAGTAAATTTAAATACATATCCACACAGTACCATATACTCTAAATTTATAAACAAAATTGATGGGATTATAATGAGAAACAAAGATGTTCATCTTAATAATTACAGATTAAAGGAACTTTCTTAATTATTGAAAAGACAAAGTCAACAAAGACATAGTATATTTGAACAACTCAATTTAAAAAGGTTGATCTGTTGGTCATATAGAGAATTCTACATCTAAGAATTAGAAAATACACATTCTCCACAATACACAGGATATTTATAAATATTTATCACATATTGAACAATAAAGAAAATTTCAATAAATTCCAATGAAAAGTAATCTACAGATATTTGTTCTACCAACAAAACAATCAGATTAATAATATGAAACATATTTTAAATTTAAAAACACTCTAACTATGATTCAAAGAAGAAATTATACAGAAATTTCAAAATAGTAGAATTAAAGATTATTGAAAATTTACATATCAAAATAATGAAGTATCATAAAAACAGTGCTTTAGAATAATGTGTGGACTCAAATATTCATATTAGAAGAGAATAAATTAAAATTCTGAAAATTAATGGGGGGAAAAGCTAGAGAAAAAAACAAACCTCATAATATTAGAAGAAAAGAAAACTCCAAAATATTGAGAGAAAAAATAAAAATCAGAGCTGAAATTAATATTGAAGAAAATGTAAATGTAATAGCAAATCAAATCAAACAGGAGTTGATTCTTTTTTAATAATGTGCAATTTAGATAAATCTCTCATGATTAATTTAAAAGACGGAAAACAGATATATGAATGTAAAAATGAAAAAGTAAACAAATATTAAACTTTTAAAAAGAATAAAAGTATAGTGTCAACGAATCTATAGCAATAGATTAGAAAACAAAGAGGATAAAACTGATTTTTTAAAAATAGAAATCTTGAATAGTCCTATAACTGTAAAAGTGAATTAACAATTATAAGTCTTCCTACAGAGCAAATATCATGCCCAAATTGTTTTACAAGTAAATTCTACCAAACTTTCAAAGAATAAATGCTTCTAATCTGATATAACTTCTTACAGAAAAAATAAGAAATCCTCTCTCTACTCCATTCTCTAAAATTAGTATAACTCTAATAAGAAAATTAGATTTCAAGATTTAAATATGAAAGAAAATTATGGATCCAACTCATTCATTAATAAATATCATCAAAAAATTAATTTGATGTAAACAGGAAATATGTTGGGACCAAGTTGTGTTTATCTTGGAAATGAGAGAAAGATTTAATAATAGAAAGTCTGTAAATGTTGGTCACCACCTTAAAAGATTGAAAAAGAAAAAGATTATCTCAATAGAATCAGAAAAGGAAAAAGACAATTGACAAAATTCAGCACATTCATTAAAAAAAAAAAAAGTAGACTGAAAATGCAAGGGAACTTCCTTGACCTGGAAAAGATAATATATAATCATAATGGAATAAGTTGCTCAAGGCTAGGAATTTTATTCATAGGTATATTTCAAGCATTTAAAATGAGGTCTAGCAAAAATTGATGCTCAATAAATGTTTACTAAAAAATATACAAATAGGAAAATGTTAAAAGCCTGCTGCTGTTAGAAGTATTCCCTAGTAAGGAGCATCAAACTGAGGAAGAAGATGGCTATACTACTATTACAATTACACATTGCATAGGAGATCTGGGTAAGTCCAATGAGAAAAGGAAAAGAATTTATAAAACAAAACTTGGAAAGGAGGAAATAAAACTCTTCATTTGTAGATTACATACTTTTTCACACAGAAAACCATAAAAAGTATATAGATTAATCTAAAATAATAAGAAATAAATCAACATTTAGTAAATGGTGCTTAGATATCAAAACAAATTTCAGATGAATTAGAGAGCTAAACATGAAAAATGAAAACTAAATAAAAATACAACTTTTGGTGCATATAAAAAGGGAATTGCTTATTAAATATAAACCCCTCTATAACATACAGGATATCAATATTTCTTTTTCCATAAAAATGCAATTATTCTGTAAATCAAAAATACCATATGTAAAATTAAGTGGCTAAATGAGAAAAACATTTAAAGCTTTTTTAAAAGTCAATAAGAACTGTAAGAAAATGATCAAAGAACAAGACAGATTTACAGAAATGGAAATGGAAATAAACACATGTAAAAGTTTCAGCTTCCTTGATCAGAAAAAGTAGAAGTTAAACTAAAATTTATGCTTCTATTTTTCTGTCAAAATTAACAGTGTTGATTCATACAAGATATTCAAATTGGTTTAACCCTTCTGCACAGCAACTTGGTATTGAACCTTAAAATAGTTTCAAAATTCTTTAACATTAATTTCATCCAGGTGAAGAGCACAAGTCCTGGAGAAGGCCGATTCTGGGTTCAAACTCTGACTTTGCCTATTACCAGATTTTTGACCCTGAAAATGTAAAAGACAAAATTAATACCTATCTTACAGATATTTTATGAATAATAAATAAGCTAATGCTTACAAAGGGCTTAGCTCAGGGTCAGACCCATAGAAAGTGCTCAATAAATATTCACTATTATTATTAATTCTATATTGACTCTATCCTAAGATAATCATCAGGGATGTGCTTGAAAATGCCCCGTAATAGCCAACAGAGAATTTTTTATAACAGAAAACTGCTAAATGACCGAGATATCTAGAAATAGAGAGACACACAAAAAATTCAGATGATTTATTATTTTTTTTTCCTTTTTGTCTTTTTTTTACTGACCGGTAATGGGATCGCAACCCTCGGTGTCGCGCCCGTACCGGGACCGGTACCGGGACCGGTACCGGGACCGGCAACGGGATCGCATTTTTTACTGACCGGTAACAGGATCGCAACCCTCGGTGTTGCGCCCGTACTGGGGACCGGCAACGGGACTGCAACCCTTGGTGTTGCGCACGCTCCGTGCTCAGCCAGTGAGCGGGAACCGGTCTCCACATGGGATCCGAACCCTCAGCGGGAGCGCCGCCACGCTCCCAAGCGGTGCACTCTCCAGTGCGCCACCGGGCCAGCCCCAGATGATTTATTTTATAATCATAATAATAAGGAAAATTTGCTAACACAGGAAAATATTACTGTTTGACTAATTGGGAAAAAAAATCTGCAGATATAAGTTCAAGTTTTAGTATATTTTAAAAGTACATATGTGTGTGTGTGTGTGCGTGTATGTGTAAACATACAAACAAATTTGAAAACCTGAGGTGGTATTATGGGGAGGGACAGTCTTCAACCGATAGCCATTTGTATCGATTCTGGACTGTGAGAAGCTTTCTTTTTTGTTCTCCCCACTTCAAACATTAACAGACATGAAATATTTCTTTTAGAAACAGAGAAAAGCAATACATGCACAACTTTTATACCTAAAAAAAAATAGTTTTAATGATCACAGGTATTCAAGTATTTTTTTCTCCTATAGTTAAATTTCTTTGTATCTTGCGGAATAAATATTTTAGCTGATTGTGATTCATCACTTCTTTCTCCTCCATAGTATTACCTTACAGGGATAAACTTTCTGCTTGTTCCTGCAATACCAGATACAGACAGGGAGTCATTAAGCACGTAACTTCGTAAAGATACCGTATCCTGGATTTAACATTTACTCCCCTGCCAGAATTATTCATGAGATTTAACAGGGGGGGATCAATTTAGGTGGATTGATATTACTTAGGCAAAGGCTGCAGTACATTAAGCCATTTCTCTGTAATTCTGGTATATGACGTTATTTAAAAGTTCTCTCATTTACATTTTAAGAGCCAATAGTAAAAATGGAAAATAAAATATTGAATAGAGCAATGTTTAATTTTAATACCTATTTCAAAGTATGTCAGTATTACTGCTCGGAAAAGTTTTAAAGAAAAATGTGTACCTTTTGGTTCATTGAATTTAATAGAACAATTTTCTTTTTTAATTTCAAGAGCCTACGTTAGGACTGGTACTGAGCTGGAGATGCAATGGTAAGCATGAATGGACAAATTCCTGCCCATGGGGATCTTTCAATCTAGAAACTGAACCAAAATGGCAGTCAAGTCAGCCACTCAGAAAATGATGATGGCCTTTTCCTGATGAAATCTAACAGTACGTGCCCATGTATTAGAAATGTGATTATCAAAGTTTCAGAGGGCATAAGAATCAGTGCTTGTATAATATGGAAATTCCCAGCCCTGCCTCCAGAAATTTTGATTTGGTAGATGCAAAAAAACAGTAGAAGTCTGCATTTTTAGTATTCTGCCACAGATGACTTGCATTCCATGCTTTGAAAAACATAAGCATTTGACGTAAGGAGCACTCCTGAATTTTGCAGAAGTAGGAAGAGATTAGAACTGACTGAATTCTTAGAAGATTTTTCTGGTTTCCTGGAATGATTTAACAATGACTGTAAGGTTTAGATATGAATAGAACATTCCATAGTTTAACATATAATCTAAACTATTATACCTGAGTGACTGGTGCACCCATCTTGTTGGTGATTATACTACAATGTCAGGAATGCATTTGACTCACCTTTCAAATGGGACAGAAATCTACACAGTGTCTGAGGTTGGACTTGGTTGGTACTACCAATGAAACACCGCAGAATCCAGCTGTGCCTTTGGTTTGTCAAACAACTTGAACTATTTTTCAAACCTTTTGGATTCAGTAAAACTAAAAACTCATTTTGCCAAGCACTTTCACCCTTAATTTTCAAACCCATGTGTATTTTAAGAGAAATTTAATCCATATGTTTCTCATTCATTTACACTTAAATCATCAAAATGTTGTTTTGTAAGAGCTATTTGATGTCCAAGGTTTTCTGAGCTTTGTAAACCTCTTTTCTTAGAAACAGCATGTTTTGTTTTGCCAGAGGTTTGAGTCTTGGTCAAAATGCCAAAACCAGGAGGTTTCAGTGGGTTCCACATTTACCACCGAAAACTTCTTCTTTCTTTCTGTCAATGTAAAGCAGAACCAAACCCCAGGGATTGGCTGACACAATTCCCACTTTATCATGACACTTTTTCTCCTCAATTTATGTTATAGAAATGTACCGGAAAGTTTGAAGTTTTGCTTTGTGTTTCTGAAATTTCTCCAATAGGATGACTATACAAGGTCTCTGTGACCTTGGGGATTGCTCACTCAAAGCTGTTCATATAAATTATATCACAAAACCAAAAACAGATTTTTGAAATTTAAAACATATATCCGCAGACAGAAAAACAAGCAGTTTACATTACAGAAGGGACTTCAAATCTTTTCAGAAGGTGTCATTCTATATTTCCATTTTTAATTTATTAATCAGTAACAGACATATTCAGAAAAGGATAATGATTGGCTGAAGACCTTGCTATAATTTTTATTTACAAAAGAAACACATGCCATCAGTAATTTGGATGTATTAAATGTAAGAATTCAATAAAAATATTTTTTCAAAAGTATTTCCATTCAATGATTAGAAGTAATAATTTAGCATATTTTCGTGAAATGTAATGCTTTAAAATTATTTCACAATCAGTTTTAAGGATCTTGTAAAATACATTGCATTATGTGTTACATGAGCAATGAAGCACAAATACATCTTAAAATAATTAAGAATAAGATTTTCTTCAGTCATTTTTTTTTTTTTTTTTTTTTTTTTTTTTTTTTAAGTACTTAAAAAGACACCATGAAGTGTTACCCAGACTTTAAACTTTTGCTTTACGGAACTTTCTGCATCTTGTTTTTGAGACACTTCACAAGGAAAACCCAAGGTCACTTAACTTGCGGTTTGGAGTCCAACAGGTTTTTCAATTTTTCTTCTCTCTTTGGCTGAACTTTTTGATAAAAATGAGACACTGGAGATTGTGAAACCTGAATGGATTTTGTCCTTGTATTTTGCATTTTAGTTACCCTTTTAACCTTGACATTCAAAAAGCTTGATGGATACTTTTAAAGTTTCAACCAATTTTAAGTGTTTAGTTTTATGATTTTTCTTTAATTGCTTATGTAACCTATAGCCTCTACTACTCATTAGAATGGTTTTGCAAACGACTTAAGGCCTGTTGCTTTGACAAATAAAAACCAGGCTTATTTTTCTATCCATAATTGAACAATAATTACAATGTTGATTATCTTTTGTTGGGCTTGCTTAATAAAGCCCTAAGTAGTTTAGTAGGATTTATAGCTTCCAGGATTTGAATAAGAGGTCATAGAGGTCTTTACTCTTTGCCAGCTGACCTTTTGTTTGAGTTTAAATTAACCCAATTTCTGCTGCCTTTGTATCTACTCTCAAAAAGCAGGTCTGCATAGTATGTACGTTATATAGACCTCTATAGCTGTCTAATCAAGTTATTTTTATTTTTTATTAAAATTTACTAAAATATCTAGGTTATTTAAGGATAAGACTAACTGGAGTTAATCACTGCAAATGCAGTTATGTAAATGACAGAAGAGTTAAATCAGCAACATGCTTTCATGAATATTGCTTTCGGCAAACTCTTAAGAATATTGCTTGGGACAAGAAGGTGTTTTTGTTGTTTTTGTTATGTTTTGTTTTAATGCATCGTTCTCATAGTCTTAAAGAAGGCTATAATTGAGTTTGTTTCTTTTTAACAAGAACAAATTCATAATAATCATTAAATCTGATAATTATAGGCCAAGACTAGATGTTTGGGAAAAAGGTATCCTTATCCGTTTAGCCTGTGGAACAGGAAAAGGACATAGGGAATTTTGTTATTGTTTTTATTGTTTTTACAATTAGATCCAGGATTCATCCACCAACATGTTAAACATCTGCCATGTACCTGGTTTCACAGAGATAAAAGAAACTTGGTCCCTGCTGCCCAAGAGTTCGGAGTCAAGACAGAAATATTGTTTATTCTTTCAGCATTTTATATTTCCTTAGACGTTGATTTTAGTGTCCTCGGTTACGTATACAGCTTGATTCTTTTAGCACAGGGCTTTATAAATATCTATGGCTTTTCGTAGAGGAAAAAGCAATGTTTTCTTGCTATCTTAAAAATTCTCTGGCTCTTTTGTGACTGAAGAGTACCACCTCCCAGTGAGGGACAATACTTGCTTGGATGCTTAGGTCTAGGGTGTCTGCTCCAAAATCAGCTCCTAATATTGTTACCATCATTAATGGCTATCCCTTGCAAAGAAGGTCATAACACTCTGATGAACGGACAATAGTAAAATCAATGATATGATGTTCACTCAAACAGCTTCAAATACAAGTGTTTTTAACAGACAGTGGGAGAGAAAAAGCAGTATGGCATAAAGAGTTCTGAAACTGAAATCAAGTGTTTTAGCATCGGTTTTACTAATTGTAGATACTGAGAAAATTATTATCTCTAAATTTGTGTTTTTACCTGTAAAATGGAGATGATACTTATCCCATGAGGTTTTTTGGAGTTCGTGTGTGTGTGTGTGTGTGTGTGTGTGTGTGTGTGTGTGTGTGTGTGTGTGGTTTTGTTTTGTTTTCTTTCTGGAGAGGATTAAATAAGATTAAAATAAGTGAAAGCTCAAGGCACAGTGTCCGTCATACAGAAAGCAATCATTAAGTGTTAATTAGATCAGAAGCAGAAGGAAAATATCCACCATTCCTTTAAGCAACAAGTGTTATGCACACAATTGTTTGCTGGAAAGTCAAAACAAGCAAGATATAATTCCTGCTCTTGAAGAACTCAGTTATATTTACCAGAATCTAGGAACTAGATACTTTCTTCATCATTTGAGCATCACAAACTTCACCTGCCATCTTCTCCTCTATCCAGCTGGCTCAGATCAATGTAGAGGACTATCACTGTCAATCAGAACAAAGAATTAGCTGCTGACAATCCATTTGCATTTGTTCTCTGTCAGTCAAGAGATGAGGTCCCAGCATGCTTGTATGGGCTATCTAAAATAAACTATGCTAATTTCCTAAGAATAAAAAATTTATTATTTCTGTTCTATGGAAAAGCAGTACTGGTTCTAATATTTATTTTGTGGGTAGTTTGTGCTTGGGCAAATCTCTTCCTGTGTCTATTGTTCTTATTTGATAATGAATAGGTTAGACCAAATTATTTCTAAAATCCCTTCTAATGCCCACCTTATATTTTTTATAACTCAAACAACTAGTTTTTGAAAGAATTGATGAATCCTTTCAGGGTAGGTGATTGGAGAAGAGGAAGCATTATATTTAAAAAGTTGAAAATAGCCACAGAGCTTGTGTCAGTGCTCTGAATAATGAGTCTTTAGTAGTATTCACATTTATCTGAGGATGAAAAAATACAACACATGTATTTAAATTTTTTTCATGATACTATTTGCTGAGTATTAGATAACTTACCCTCATGGTTTGAAATACTTTTTTCTTTTCGGTTACACATTTCACACCCATGTTAATGATTGTTATTGGTGCTGTTAATATTAAAGTGCATACCAGTTCAGCAAATTATATGTGACTTGGATAGAATACTTAAGTTTCCAAGCCTCTTTTTTTCCCCCTATAAAATAGAGTCAATAATACCCATCTAATAAGACTTTTAAGCCCTTATCAAAGTGCCTATCAAAACCCAACAAATAGTATTATTACATTTAAATTAAGAAATTAAATATATTTGCTGACATACTGGCATAGAGCTATTGATTTTAAATATATTCATCCAAGTATTTAATAAAACTACCTTGCACATACACACCTCACTAGAATAGACTGAGAAAAAGTCTATAGATTCCTTGCCCCCCAAAAAAGCTTGTAATTTAGCTTGGGAAATGACATACAATTCAAGAAAAGTTGAGCAATAATAAAACAGTAATGATAAGAGATGCCATAAAATAGCATTTCTTAAATGGCAAATTAGTGGTATAGATGACATATGTAAATGGATTTCACTGTTAGAAGTCTGTGTAGAGCAGCTGATAAGCCAGGTTAATGCAAATTGCTCAAATCGATGCAAAATGAGAAAGAATCATTGCATAAGCCAAAGGAAGAATTTACAGGAAAACATATATTATCATCCTACACACACAAACACACACACACACACACACACACGGAAAGGAAACTTCTAGGATAAGTTCTGTAAACCACTGAGCACAGTGTCTGACCCACCCTCTCACAGATAATAAATGTTGCTTCCTATTGCAGAGGCCACAAGCTTGTGGTCCATTGGGCAAACCAAGGCCACAGACATGTTTTCTTTGGCCATTGTCAGAGTTTTACATAAAACATGGGACAGCTTTTAATAAGTAAAGGAATTTATAATTAAAAAAGAAATCTGGGTTTCTGGTTTCTCTTCGAAAATCTTGAAGATTTGCTATAACTGAGCCTGCATTTTCTTAACACATCTGCTGGAGCGGAACAGTTGCTGTTGTTTCCTTTAAACTTGACCTCAATCACTAAGGTCTTCATTAATTCACTCAGTGCTTTCAGATGTACTTATACCCAGTACATACATTGGCTATGGCCTTGCAGAGTTTGACATTTGCAATTCCCCAAATCCTGGAAAAAGACTTTCTTTGCTTCAGTCTCCTAGGGGAGGAGAAGAGCTATTCGGGCATCCCATCAAGAGAATACCTGGGACAGGCTGGGAGGTTTGTGATCAGCGAAGGCTTTGGAGGGAAAAAATAATAATAAAAGACCTCTTGCTTTCCTGTCTTGTCCATTGATAAACCCATCATAAAGTTGAAAAACTATAAGTTGATCATCATAAATCATGATTAAGTCTGTATTAAATCTTCCAATCCATAAACATGGGATGTCTTTTCATTTATTTGTGTTTTCTTTAATTTCTTTCTGCAACGTGTTGTCATTTTCAGTGTACATGTCTTTTACCTCCTTGGTTAGTTTATTCCTAAGTGCTTCATTTTTTTTTGATGGGTTTATCAAATGGACCCTCTGATCCATTTTCAGATTAGATAGATGAGACTGCTTAAGGTTTTTCTAAGCACGTTACATTCTGAAGGGCTATCTTTGTGGTCCAGTGAAAAGATTAGCTGGTCCCAACCTATGCTTCGAGGGAGAAGGTTCAAAGTGGTCCTGTTGCCTCCCTGTGCCCATGGAGTCCAGCTCACTGAAAGCTGCTAGGAATTTAGGGAAGAAGTCCTAGCGAGGAAGAAAGAGTAGACATTTAGTAGGGATGTACTTAGGTATAAATTTAAAATCTAATTGGACTAATAAGCAGCTTAAGAGGCTGACAAACAAGGACCAAGACTACAGTTCCAATTCCCTCTCCTCTATAGGAGGAGACATATCTTAGGGTCACTGTAGGGAAACTACAGGACATATCTTAGGGTCATTGTAGGGAAACTACAGCCTAAATAATGCTGGGTAATCCTGTTTTCCTTGATAATCTTTGTCTACATATTCATCCAAAATGTCTAGATTTACTTAAATATAGAGTGGGCAATCTAAAGTAAACCTCCTCCCCACAAATGAATAAAATCAACTAAATCATTTCTTTCATAACTAAAAACACTAGAAAGTGAGTGTCATTGAACTTTCAAAATAAGCACCTGCAGTCCAGACTTGTCCTGCAAAAGATCCAGTAGAGGAGAACCACAATGAATCATCGAGAGCACTAGCAACAGAATGAAAAGTTCAGATCTAATATTTAGCCATCATGCAGTTGTTCATATACATATTCTTGGGAGACAGGAAGGAAGCTAGATGCAGCAAATAATTCCTGAATAGACAAGGGTAGAGCTGAAATATTAGGCTGTCACAGGCTACTGTAATCAATCTTCATGGAGGGAAGAAGCTGTATTATTGATTATGCCACTTTTGGACACAGTGAAACCCTTACTGACCAGGTAGATAAATGTCATGGCCACTCTCTGTTTTAGCCAAGTCTTCAGACACGATGGGCAATATATTCCATCTAATCCAAAGAGAATGCCTCAGACCACACAGTACCCTTAGCATCAAGAATTACAGTAATATTGTAATAGGAGGCATTTACTAGCAAGTCCCTTAATCTTTTTATGCCCCAATTTTGCCTCTAAAAAATCGGGATAACAGTCCCAATTCATATGGCTGGCTACCTGTGCTTAGTAGGGCATCTAACTCTCAATAAAGATGCAATATTGTGGTTACTGTTGTTTATATATCATTCTACCAAAAAAACAATAATTTTGAGATTTAAAAAATAGAAATTACATTTTTACATACTACTTTATGATACTGCAGGCTGATCACATTTTTTTTCAGCTTTCAAAAATTAGGGAAAATAATATTATACGTGAGAAATCTGAGACAGGAAAGTTTAAGTTGCTAGTCCAAGGAAACTTTACGGGAGAGTCATAGAGCCAAAACCAAAGCAAAAGCTCCTCTCACAATTCTTTGCTGCCTTGTCCTTGTCCCTTTAACAAAATAAGGACCAAAAAAAAACCAAAAGTGTTCCTGAGAAAATGATATAGAAAAATAAAAAACTGCATGTGGTCATTTATATGTCATTTGTGTTCTGAGGAAGTGAACAGAAAATTTTTAAATTGCCTCTAAACAACTGAAATGCTTGTTGATAAAAGTACTGAAATTTAATAAAGTAACATCTACTTGTTTATGCATAAGATACTGTGA
The DNA here is from genome assembly GCF_000696425.1 of Galeopterus variegatus. Classification (NCBI taxonomy): domain Eukaryota; kingdom Metazoa; phylum Chordata; class Mammalia; order Dermoptera; family Cynocephalidae; genus Galeopterus; species Galeopterus variegatus. Next base: position 60,856 of record NW_007727016.1, read on the forward strand.
TGATCCTCTTATATGTAACCCATTTCAGGCTGTGAATGATTTAATCCTGTTTCACAGAAGTCCGTTTTTCAGGCAGCACAATCATCAAAATTACAACTTCCACCTTTTAGACAACTCATGAACTTTAACTTTGTTTGCTGGGTTTCCTTCTGGAAATAAAGAGAAAATTATTGTAGCCATTTTGGAATTTTCTGTGAACTGTGGTTGAATGAAAGTACTTCTCCATGGAATATTCCTGCATTAAAGGGCCACCTATTAATAAGGTGTCATGTTTCACTTTTCTTTCCCCAACTTGTTTGACATGGGGTAAATCCTTTCTAAATCTGGCAAGGCTAATAACATGACTACATTTAACAAATGCTAAAAAATGTTGCAATTCATGACAAATGTTACCATAAAAATGGCTTACACCTACAATTCTTCTCAGCAACGTAAAAAGTCCTTAGAATGTCCAGTAGCTTAAGGCATCATCAAACACATTCTCAAATATTTTCATAAGTACACTAGAAACCAATGCTTTAGAACAATGCACATCAATGAAAATGTTCAGGTCATCTGGATCACTCCCAAACTATTTCAGACCTTTTATATCCCTTTTATTTTTCTTAGAAACATGTGTTTCGAGTCTTTATTGAATATAATCACAACAGCAGAGAGTAATTGCTATTGTTTTACAGCTACTGATTCTTGACTTCTTTTAAATTAGAATTGATTGGCTCAAAGTAGGTACTAGTTTATTTTAATATCCATCATATCAGTAACTATATTACCAAAAGGAAAACCAGGCTGCAGTTTTTACATAGCATTGTGAATTAACTGTCAATGGTGACTTCAATTGTTTTTTGTTTTTTTTCTACAAAATATGCTGAGGTTGTAATATTTTGGTACTATAGCTTTTCATAATATATAACTTTAGTTCTACTCAAATTTTAAAAAGTGTTCCAACTTAAATTACTTTATGAAGTAGTATAATTTAGATTTTAAAATAAACATACAAGAAGTAATTTTAGACATTAAAATAAGTAAAATCCAATTTTTATTTTCAATTCAATTCTGTTGCAGTTGCTGCTTTGAAAAAAGTGGAGTGCTATAAAGCTTTTTAAATACTTCTAAACTTAGAAGCAGATCTATGTTTTCTTTTCCTGCACTTGCTCTTTTTCCTGCCTCCTGCTCTTACTGGAATGTTTTCGTTATCCTCAATGATAGCAACAGCTGTACTTTCTCACAGACCTTATTAGCAGCTGTGAAATGCTACTGTCCTAAGTAGCAGCGTTTGTTGGTAACTGTTGAGATGTGATTGCTGTGATAATGAAATTACTTCACAGCCTTCAGCCAGTCTTCAGTCAACATTTACTGGAACCTACTGTTTGCAAAGTACTGAATTCACTACATTCACAAAACAATCTAAGGAGACAGAACCTGGGTGCTCAGTTACTTCTACTGCATACCAGTGGGGACAAATTAATGCCATGTAAACCGAGTATGTAGGTCTGATGTATGGCCAAATAACATGTGAAATAATCCAAAGGAGGAAAGTGAGACTCCTATTTGAACCTAAGGGAAGGGAGTGGTGGTGAACCAAGGACATCCGGCAGTTAATTAGCCTTGGGTAGGTGGTGTAGGGAACATCAACAGTAAGACCAAGGCGTAATAACAAAGCACATGCACTCTGATGCACTCTGGTACCATGGCTCGTTAGACATCTACAAACTGAACATGCATTCTAATAAGTCACCTTTTGGATAGAAAAATGGCCTAAAAGAAGTTGAAAATTCTGTGGCATGATTTCAGACTTGAGAAAGTGAGATGAAATAATAATACTTAAAAATAATGGAAGTCCGCAGCTAACATCATATTCAATGCTGAAAGACTGAAAGCTTTTCCTCTAAGATCAGGAACAAGGCAAGGATGCCAGCTTTCACCACTTCTATTCAGCATAATACCAGATTTCCTAGCCAGAAAAATTAGGCAAGAAAAAGAAATAAAAGGTGTCTAAATTGGAAAGGAAGAAGTAAAATTATCTCTGATCAAAGATGATGTGTTCTTATATGTTGAAAACCCTAAAGATATCACATACACACACACAAAACCTGTTATAACTGACAAATGAATTCAGGAAAGTTGCAGGATACAAAATCAACACACAAAAATCATCTGTGTTTCGGTACACTAACAACTAACACTTCAAAAAGAAATTTAAGAAAACAACTCCATTTACACTGTCATTAAAAAAAAAAAATGAAGCACTTAGGAATAAACTAACCAAGGAGGTAAAAGACATGTACACTGAAAATGACAACACGTTGCAGAAAGAAATTAAAGAAAACACAAATAAATGAAAAGACATCCCATGTTTATGGATTGGAAGATTTAATACAGACTTAATCATGATTTATGATGATCAACTTATAGTTTTTCAACTTTATGATGGGTTTATCAAGGTATTAAATGCATTTTTCACTGACAATCTTCTTGATTTATGGCAGATTTATCAAGACCTAACCCCATCAAAAGTTGATAAGCATCTGTATTACTAGGATGTCTGTATTAACCAAATGTAATCCCTATCAAAATCCTAATGCCTTTTTTTTTTGTTTTTTCAGAATAGAAAAATCTATCCTCAAATTCATATGTTACTAGGATGTCTGTATTAACCAAATGTAATCCCTATCAAAATCCTAATGCCTTTTTTTTTGTTTTTTCAGAATAGAAAAATCTATCCTCAAATTCATATGGAATCTCAAGAGACATTATATAGCCAAAACAATCTTGAAAAAGAAGTACAAATTTGGAGATCTCACACTTCCTGCTTTGATTTTGAAAATTGCTACAAAGCTATAGTCATCAAAACAGTATGGTATTGCTATAAAGACAGACATATAGACCAATAGAATAGAATAGAGAGCCCAGAAATAAGCCCTCCCATATGGCCAAATGGTTTTCAACAAGGGTACAAGACCATGTAATGGGGAAAGGACAATCTTTTCAACAAATTATGTTGGAGCAACCATATATCCATATGTAAAAGAAAGAAGTTGGATTCTTACTTTACACTATATACAAAAATTAACTCAAAATGGATGAAAGACCTAAACATAAGAACTAAAACTGTAAGAATTCTTAGAAGACAACATAGGGGAAAAGCTAATGACATTGGATTTCAAATTGACATCTTGGATATGATACCAAAAGTACAGGCAATTAAAGAAAAAGTAAATAAGTTAGACTCCATCAAAATTAAAAACTTTTGGGCACCAAAGGACACTATCAACAGAGTAAAACAGCAACCCACAGGATGAGTGAAAATATTTGCAAACCATATATCTGATAAGGGGTTAATATCCAGAATATATCTAATCCAGAACAATCTAAGAAAAAGGACTACCAGTTTCACAGGCTTGACAAGGTGTGGCTCTTTGTACCTTCCTTACAGAAGGACAGATAGAAGTGTATAGAGGAGGTAGCTGTAAAAGCAGTAGTTACAAAAGCAGCTCTGTTTCTCAAGACTGAAAAGCAGTAACATTACCAAAGAGCTCTATCGCAAGTAGATTAGTTGGTCGAGACCTGATACCACTGTCTACTGCTGGATTTGAGCACTCAGATCTCCAAAGCTATTCTCCAGGGATTAGAGAAGGAAAAGGCTGCTTGACACTTGACAGAACTGGCTTTGAGGAATGTGGAACTTGGCTTAGTGAAGGAGAGAGAATTCAAGCAGGGAATAGGATTGGAGGGAGCCAGGAGAACGAAGGGAGTGAATCCTGCAGGAAAAACAGAGGGGCTTTGACAGAGCAGCAGGTCTGCTCAAAGAGGAGCATTGCAAGAGATGTCAGAGGAATGCTCTGCTTGCTGTTTTAGGAGTTTTCAATTTAGGGATATTGAGCCATCACATGTTATTCACACTGTATAAAAAAGATTTCTCGGGATGCTGACTAGTTGGCATTCTAAAATCCTTCCAACTTGATCTGTTAAAAAAATCTTACTTCGGAGAGATATCTTTGAAATCATTTATTGATTCAAATTTATTAAACTTCTGTTACATGCCACATGTTCAGATAGATGTTAGAAAAAAATTCACATTTTAGTAAGGGAGACAGGCACAGAAACCACTAGTGAATGATATGGAAAATGCAGTGGATGTTATAAGAGCATTGAGAGAGCACCTAATCTCAGCCTGACAGGAGCAGGAAAAGTTCTGGAGGAATCCACATCTGTGATCTTCAACAAAAAGACATGGTTAATCAGAGAAAGGGTAGGTATAGTGTGAGCTGCAAATGACTTGGTGTTCCTGGACCATAATTAATATGTGTATGTGTGGATGGTGAGTCAAGACAATAATATTTTTACTGTGGATTGTGGTCAAAAAAGTATGAAAACTGTGTAAAGATACTGGGGCAGAAGTCCATGTTAAAAATGACAATTAGAAGTTGTGAGGATGAAAGAGAAAGGATATATTTGAGAAACATCTGAGTGGTAAAAAAGCCAGGACTTGGTGATTCATTGAGAAGAGGAAAAGGGGAGAAAAGGGCCTCGGAAGTGTCTCACTTTGGTGACTGAGTATGAATAGATGGCAGTGTGATTAAGTGAAAGCGTGAAAAAGAAGCTGGGAGAAAATAGCAAGTTGGAGAAAGACAAAAGAGAACTACCATTAACCCATTTCTTCATTATGAATGTACATGTTTGCTTTACCAGTTACCCATTAGACAACCACAAGGCATGAAAAGGCATATTTGCAGAGGGTATATAAAGGACCTAAGATAAGTAGTGTATGGCTGGCTCTCAATTTACAAAATGCTCCTGACAAAACTACATTCCCACGTTTCTAACTACCCTTCCTCCACAAGGAGCAAATCTCTACTCTCTGGGACCCCTGATAGAAATAAAGTAAATGATAAGATACTTGTAGTGAGTACACTGAAAAATGACTGAGTAATGAAAACTAAGTCATGAGCAATGTGTGGAAGAAGAGAAACAGTTCTGCAGAATCTTGCACAATCTTCCACTTCCTTAGGCATTTACTACAAGGACTGACATGTATGCCATGAAAGGCACACCAACTTCACTGTACTCTTATCTCGTACAGTCTCCCGGCAAACAAGACATTCATTCCCATCTTTACATATGTCCACCTCCAACAGGCAAAATGTAGTCACTCCCACCCCCACCTCCTTACTATGCAAAAATAAAGGTTTTCAAATGGCTGCACCATTAGTAAACACCAGATGCTTATATCACAATAGGAATCAAAGGTCCCTGGTGACTACGCTGAGTGAGCAGCTGGAAATTTTGTGGTCAGCAAAGTTCAAGGCTCTCCCAATTTATTTGATGGTCTGGGAATGTGAGCCACTTCACCATTTTTTGTACTTTTGTGAATTTACAGAGACAACTCTTTTATCAAAGATCATTAAAATAAGGAAAAAGATGAATTGGCCCTTCTTCACTAAACTTCTTTTTCTGTAAAATCAACATTGTTCACAAGACTGTGCTGTGGCCAATTGGGCAAACAGCTTGGCATGCTTTTTTTAATAATTGTTGTCAGTTGCAGTAACCCATTAAAACAACAAGAACAACAACTCTTCAGGATCCAAAACCTGCTATGGTATGGGGATGGAATTACAGTAACTAACAGAGCTCGGGATAATTTTTTTTTTGCCTAAGTCTGTTTGGGCTGCTACACCAGAATAATACTTTGCTGCTTAGAGATTTCTTCCACCAAACATCCTAGCTCATCCCTCTTAAGTCCTGCCTTCCACAAAGTCCTAGAACACAGATTTAACTCAGCCAAGCTCTTTGCCACTTTGTAACAAGGATGGCATCTTCTTCAGTTTCCAATATAACATTCCTCATTTCCGTCTAAAACCTTTTCAGAATGCTCTTTATTGTCAGAACCACTTAAGTACTCAAAGAAGAATGAGGCTTTCTCTACAGCCGTTCTCTTCTTCTGCGCCTTCACCACAATTACCATTAATAATGCTCCATTCATGGCAACATGAATGGGTTTTTTTTCTAACATTCACTTCAAAACTGTACCAGTCTCTACTCGTTACCCAGCTCCAAAGCCAATCCACATTTTTAAATATTTGTGATAGCAATACCCCACTCCTCTGGTACTAATTTCTTTCTTAGTCCATTTGTAGTGCTATAACAAAATACCACACAGTGAGTAATTTATAAAGAACAGAAATTTATTTCTTATAGTTCTGAAGGCTGGGGAGTTCAAAATCAAGGCATCAGCAGGTTCAGTTGTCTGGGGAGGGCTGCATCCTTCGGAAGGGAGGCACACTGTGTCCTCACATGGCAGAAGGCAGAAAGACAAGAAACTGAATACTGTGCAAAGCCTCTTTTATAAAAGCCTTAATCCCATTCAAGAGAGAGGAGCCATCAAGGCCTAATCACCTCTTAAAGACCCCACCTCTTCATACTGTCACGTTGAAAATACCTGAAATTTGGAGAGGACACATTTAAACCACAGCACTGTCTATGCCTTGCTTTAGTTTTTCATTTAAAATTATTGATACAGGGCCGGCCCGGTGGCGCACTGCTACAGTGCACTGCTTGGGAAGCGTGGCGGCGCTCCCGCCGAGGGTTCGGATCCCACATGCAGACCGGCCGCTCACTGGCTGAGCGAGGTGCGGGAGCAGCGCCGAGGGTTGCGATCCCGTAGCCGGTCCCGGTCCGGTACGGGCACGACACTGAGGATTGTGATCCGTTGCCGGTCACGAAAAAAGACCAAAAGGAAAAAAAAAAAAAATTATTGATACAAAGTGGTCATTTTCCACCAGTACTGCTTCAGATCATTATGCAAATATTGCATTCCATTCTATATCAGAAAACAACCCAGTTTGAATGCTATTTCAGGCCTAGGCTCATTTCATAAGTGCTAATTCTTTTGGGACTCTGTGGCACTACTTAGCACATTTAGTAAGCCAGGAACCAAATGAACTGACATAGATTCTGGCTTCAGTAGCAAGAGAATGTAGACCAATAACTGCAACGTGAACATTTCTGGTCAATATAGAATAAAGTTTTTCATTTGCACTATTAAGAGTGTCAAAATTACTTCACAACTGCTCAAAAATCAGTATATGAACATCTTTTAAAGTTCTTTAAAGAATAGCTATCAACCCATATTAATAATCTCCCTTTCATAATATTTATACATTTTAACAGCAGACATGGAATATCAGCTTAGCATGAGTTTCTTTGTTCCACCTCTCTGTTTTGTTTTATTTATAGCCTGAAACTGAATCTGGCAAAAATAATGGGGCCTCTTTACCTCATACCATTTGCTTCCCTTGGAAAGCACAGAAGAGGGCTCCAGAGTTCTCTTGGCCTCAGGTAAGGAAATATTGGTAATGGAGAAGGGCACGATCTTTAGAGCTAGCCAAGCAAGAGTCAAACCAAGCAATGAGATACAAAATCCAGAGAAGGGGTTGCAGTCATTGATTGTGCAAAGAGGCCATTGCAAGACATACTTCTGAACGCTACTCAAAGAAAAATCACACATACTACCTACAGGAAGACGGGAAGTACATGCTAAACCAAAGTAGAGACAGAAATATAACACTAACCTGCAACCAGTTGGAAAGGAAGATTTCTATCTCTCTCTTCCTTATCCGTACCTCCCTTGATAGAGAATCTAGGCCTTGAATAACAAGAGAGAAGAGCCAGGTCACAGCCCCTCTCTTCTGATCCCTCTTAGTCACAATCTCTATTAGTAATGGGGAAGGTATTGTTTAATTTTGATAACCAAAAGTTTTCAGAGTTACACAATTATTCAACATATGAAGATATAGTAAAAGGAGTGGGGATCTAACATAGCAGAGTTGAAAGCAGCGATAAGAAAAAAATGCTTTTTTTTTTAAGTAGAAAGAGAATGTTGTGTCATAATTATGAATATTGCAACAGATGTTGGAGCCAGACTGCCTGGGTTAAAATCCCAGCTTGCAATTTACCAGTTGTGTGATCATGAACAAATTACTAATATCCTCGTATCTCAATTTTTTTATTTTAAAAATGGAGATAATATTGGTACCTACTTCATAGGGTTAGCATGAGGATTAGACAAGCTACTATATGTAAAGTGGGAGGTATGAAGTAGGTGCTATGAAAATATTAGCTACTATATTAATACCACATTCTGCAGTTACATTTGACTAACTTTGAGGTTCAACCCTACAGTTGAAAATAATTAAACTGAATTTTTTCATTTGTTTTTTATATAGTTCTTTATACATTAATATTATTTTTGAAAAAGAAAAATATCCCACGAACCACAAAACTTCTCACTAATATATATTGTTTTTCCTTCCAATTGATCTGCTATGGATTGAACTGTGTTCCCCAAAGTTCCACGTATTAGAAACTTAACTCCCACTGTGACAGTGTAAAAAGGGTGGGAAATCCTACTGTGGTAATTGAAAGATGGTACTTTGATGAAGTGATTAGATTGTGAGGACCATGCTCTGGTGAATGGATTAATCCATTGATGGTTTAATGGTGGTCATGGGCATGATTCTGATGGCTTTAAAAGGAGAGTAAGTGAGGAGGTTAGTCTCTCCCTCTCTGCTCAGCCATCTGCCATGTGACACCCTGAGTTGCTGTAAAGTCACCACCACCAAGGCCCTCACAAGATATGTTCCCTGGTCTGTGGACTTGCCAGCCTCCAAAACTGTAAGCAATAAATATTGTTTCTTTACAGATTACCCAGTTTCAAGTATTTCTGTTATAAGCAATAGAGACAGACTAACACATTACCCAATAAGTTACATTCTTTGTTTTTTAAATAAGTTACATTCTTCCTGCACTAATTTTATTGAATTGCACTAATTAGAAATTCAGTTAGAAGTTTTTAATTTTTAAAAATGGCAGTTTCTTCCATAAAAGCTTATTGTCACTCTGTAAAATGTGGAGACAATGAAATCATAGCTAAAACTAAACGATCATATCATTTCCTATTATAATAATAGACAAATTTGTTTACTGTCTTACTAAATCAGATATCTGTATATATGATTATATATGTGTGTATGTATACACACATACTATGTATTTACTTTTCAGTCATGTAACATTTACTGATTTACTACAACACAACAACAAATATCTAGGATTTAATTAAAACAAAACTTTATTAATACCGTAAATGATTTTGAGAGAATAATGAAAAGCTCATGCCTCATATATAGTGTTCAACACTCTTTTTGCCTTTTTCTTCTGATTTATTTGTCTTTGAAATATCTAGGGTATCAGCTAAATTGCAAAAGCAGAAGTTTGCTCTAATTCAGACTGTAAGAGCAAGCACGATGCAGAAAATATATTACAGCACATTCTCTTCTAGTGCTTTACAAAACTACACATTTCAACCTCAAAATTTAGGAAAGCAGGTTATAAATGAAAGGGCGGCCCAAATGACATGCTTTGGTATATGTCAGTTTTTTAATATCAAACACCTGCAAGGTGGTGATACCAACGCTATCCCATTTGCTCTACTATTAAAAGAAGGAGGAAAATTTCAGCAACCCTGGGTTCATTTAGTTACAGAAAGTTTAGTGAACTTCAGTTCATATTAAGGCCTGTTAACAGCAGGAAGAATCCAGATTTCTGCCACTGAGGATTGGGAAAGCCTGGTGACATTAATAAGATCCAGATCCCCAGTCCAAACAACTGTGATCTCCCTTATCCACTGTCCCACAGGGTGAGTTTGTTAAAGCTTTTCATCCCCTCTTAGTGGTTTCCCCTTTCTCCCATCTCTGATCTACAAAAGGGGAAGGGGAAAGGGAAAATAAGAGTAGAAGCCACCAGAAATTACTGCTCTAATTTAGCATTAGCAGGAATTTGTAAACCACCACTAAGCAGATAAAGCTAAGAGCTACTAACTACAAACATAACCAAACAATAACCTCTGTGACTGTTTAACCGAGGCCTTGATTAGAAACACAGAAGCCAGGGGACTTTACTGGAAAGCAGGGAGCAATAATGTATTCAGAGAGAAAAACTGATAGAGATTACACACAAAAATAAGCATACTCGAAAAAAAGAGAGGAAAAAGACAGGTATAGAAAAAAGTATAATTAATACAGCAATTTGAAAATTGGCTGTAAAGTGTTGATGCTGAATTATTATTCTGAAGTTAATGAATTAACGTAACTGGAATAAAGAATTATGACATTTAGAAACACCAGCTACTTTAATTTCACATGATTGTATAAAGATAGGTAGGTTTCTAGTTTTTGTTTTTGCCTTTGTTTCAAAATGTAGGTTATTGTTTAGAACTGCATGAGTTACTGAATAATCTTCCTCAGAGTGTTGGATTTCATATTGCATAGTTTGTACATAGTAGCCTATTTTGCATATTTGTTTCCAAAGGTTTGCCCATGCATTCAAAGAGCAAGTTAAAGTGTACCTAGCAATACACTTTATTGGAGGAAAATCTGCAAGAATTACAGATACCATTTTCTACATCAGTAGTTAAAATTTCGTCCACTGATACAAAATGTCCACAATAGTGTGATTGAAGTGTCTCTTATGTTACCTAAGCACATGTTTCCTCATATTTAAATTTTTGGTTTCCGAAGGTTTATTTGAAAAGTGCTATAGCATCTTATTCTTCTTGGTAATTATCAAAGTCAATGCTAAGAAAATTACCCATTTCATTGAGTCAATACTTTATACTGTGCTGTCTAATAGAGTAGTCACTAGCCATATGCCATTCAGATTTCAATTAATTAAAATAAATAAAATTAAAAATTTGGTTCCTCAGTTGAATTGGCCGTATTTCAAGTACTCTAAAAAAGCCACATGTAGCTAGTTGCTCGTGTTTTTGAACATATAGATGTAGAGCATTTCCATCATTACAAAAAATTCTAATGGGCAGTAATGATGGAAAACCATGTAATTCAGAATAGCTCAGAGAATTATATTTGCAGAGAAGACATAATCCAAAAAATAGAAAAACACATTTCTTCTTATTATTGTTATCTTCAAATTATTTAAATTATTATTTTCAAAGATTTTTCTAAACAATAGGTATTCCTAAAAGAGTATATTTCCCATACTAAAATTGTATTCCATATCTTATCCATGTACTGTCTCCATTTTATGTGTTTATGGTCCCAAAGGTAGAATTTAAATAGCCAATTTATATAAATATACATACAATAAAGCTCTAAAATAAAATTTAATGTTAAGGGTACAAAAAAATTTAGACTTGCTAGCCAGATTATTCTAAAGCATAATGTTTTAAAAATAATCAGATTAAATTGGAATAGACCTAAATATACCATGTGTATAAAAGAGTAGTAACTGTTTATTAATTGCATGATTGATATTATGGAAAAAGTAAATATTCACCAGATCATTGGGTTTTTTTTAAATATCAGTGCTAAATGGTATCAAATATTTCAAAGTACTAATTCTTACAATGTGTTTTTACACAGAAGAATCCAAAGATAAACTAGTCAATCTGATCTCTAAGAATTAAGAGTTTTCAGTATTACTGACAATAACATTAGCAGTGGTAGGTCTGTTGAATCATCAAGGTCTCAGGAATGTATCAGTGAGTACAACTTTTATTTGTCAAAAGTCATGGAGGGCTGAGCCCGTGGCACACTCGGGAGAGTGCAGTGCTGGGAGCGCAGTGTCGCTCCCGCTGTGGGTTCGGATCCTCTATAGGGATGGCCGGTGCTGAGCGCGGTGCGGGCGACACCAAGCCAAGGGTTGCAATCCCCTTACCGGTCCCAAAAAAGACAAAAGAAAAAGAAAAAATAGTTATGGAAATGATTTCTCTCTTAAGGTAGTGACTTTAAAAATCTGTATATAAAATGATATGTATACATATATAAGTATAAATATAATCAGAGTTTTTACAAATACTATTCAGAGAAAACACACCCTGTCTTTGAACATGTATGGTAGCATTTCAAGCGGTTTAGGCTAAGTGTATGAGGAGTTAATCTGATGCCTGGAACTTAACGCCTTTGTATTAGGGTAGTGGAATGGGACAGATAGCTTCGTGGTTTCATATGTTAGACTTTAATGAACTAGGATGGGTTTCCTTAGCACGACACCAGTTTATCTAGCTTATTAGCTTTGTAGTTTAAAAATTTATTATTCTTTTGAGTCTGCAAGCATTTTCATGACTTTTCTTCCTTTTGAAAAATGTTCCACTTGTGCTATGTAGGAAATAGTCCATTAAGTAACCACTTAATTGCTAGAATTAGTTCATTCAATCATGATTCGATTTCTTTTAAAGTATTTTTTTAAAGAAATTAAAGAATCTAACCATGCAGACTTATGTCAATTTTTGTTAGACGTGCTCAGCAATTAAAGAATAAGTACTAAGTAGCACTCAGCTGATGAGAGCAGGGGACTATGCATTTTAAGTACCTTTAGATATGAAACCAGTTTTATCATATCTTATAATTTATATTCTCATTGACTGTATATTATTTTTTCAAATAGTTATTTTTTTAAGTTGTCAATTATCATACATTAGGCAACCCAAAGATTTAAAGTTTAATAACATGAAACAAACATTTGTTTTCTCTGGATCTGAATGCACGGTAAGGTCACACAATTTTTCTGCCAGTTACATAGCAGTCTTGTGAGAAATCTCAGACTCACTGGCATGCTCATAACCCCAATCCCCAGTCTGATGTGTTTGCTATGCCTGAATTGCCTTTTTTTTTAAATTTACTGTGTGTGGCCTGCCTGGACTATGGCTAATTGGAATGGACATGGGAAATTAGTCAAAGCAACCATCCTGCAAGGAGGCTATAAGGGAGACTCTAACCAATGCATCTATCTACTCTGGGTTTGACTAGCCAGACCAACTAGAACCTCTCTTCTCCCATTTATGAAAGATACAGACAGAGAGAGATCAGTTAGTTGGCAATTGAGTAAACAGGATGAACAGAGATGGAGAAGTGGCCCAATGTTTGTGCAGTAGTTAATACAATTGCTTTTGAGTCACCAGACCTGCTCTTAAACTATGAAATCTAATTTTTCAACTAAATGGCAAATGTTACAGTTGTGTATGATGCCTCATTGAGGCATTTGAGATATTTTCCTTGTCTTTCCTTGTTATCTTTCCAACAAATCCTCCATTTACTTAAGCAAACTGAATTTGTTCCTAGAACCCTGAAAAACATCAAAGACCACAAATATCCATGTTCATTGAATATAGACATTTTTCATTGAGTAATATTGCTATAATTAATGGTGAAGAAAACTGAATAGAAGAGAAAGCATAAAGTGTTAGCTTCTTGAAAATGTGGTAATTTTACAAACCGGTTTATGAATTATCTTCCCCTTTAGGATTCAGATATAACTTTGCAAAGAGTAAATTGAAAGGTGGAGAGATAATAGATATCTCTAGATATGTTCATGCTTCACTGTGATTATGTGTACAGATTAACACACAATGAGCCCATCACCTGTTTCATTTGATAAAAATCAGCATTAAATTGAGCTCATCAAAACACAAGTAAAGTAAAATCACAGAAGGGAATTTCCTTTTTTCATAATTCTATGTAATATTTGGAGGGAAAAAAATGATTGTATTTTTAGAGCTCTCCTTAAACAACTTTGACAATTTTATTTAGTCAGCTCAGAACACGTAGAGGAAACACCAATAGTTATTACTGGTTAGCTAAAAGTATACAATTTATGATACTAGAGGAAGCATAGGTCCATTTGTCTCAATTTCTGTGTGTAATTGCTGATCTGACTCTGCCTGTCCTTGGGGAGCACAAAAATTTCCTTGAACCTTCATTAGAATGTGTTTTTCTTCACCCCAATAAAAATAGTTGAACTCTTCACTTAGGCACACCTTACAAACACAGTAATGACTCTAGATAAAATCATTCCTCACACTTTCATAATTACTTTGATGTCTGGGTGCAGAAAGGGAAAAAAGATTAGTGTTAAATATTGTAAGACTTCCGCAGTTTTATATGTAACATCAGAAAGAAAGAACTCCTACACGAGGCTATTCTCATGGTTTTCATTATCACATAGAGTTAATCAAAAACAGTTCAACCTCAGGCAAATATCACCCTGGGATGAAAGTATTAAAGAGGAATAAAGCATCTTAGTCACTTGGATACTAACTAACCTTGAGAAAGCCCAAAGTAAAGCAAAATTTGACATATGTATCTCTGAAATATTTTCCCCTAAATACCAATGAATGCAGGGTTGATAATATATGCATTATACATTATCAAGTCTGCACTATGGTGTATTAATACCTAACTTTTAAGTGCCTGTTCTCACTCTGTACTTTGGGCACATGAGGAGTTTTAAATATATACCTATATAATTTATTGCATGACACATTTATTTTATCATGAAACAACATGCTAAAATGCTACAGGGCTATTGTTTAAAAACATCAAGAGCAAAAACACTGAATACGGTATGCAATCCAGATGGCAAATTCTCAGGGCATAGAACTAGAAAAGAAAAACTTTTCTAAGAGTTGTTTGGGTTTCCCAGTCATGTAGCTTCCTAGCTTGCTTTTACCTTTCAGCACTAGCAAGGATGTAAATGCAATGAAAGCAATTAGTATAGCTGAGAAATAGGATGTGTTACAGAACTGCTGCTTTAAAAAAAAAAAAAAAAAAATCTTTCTCCTGCTAAAATGGCCTGGGCTATTTAAGTTCTTGTGTTGCACTAATTAATAATGAATAGAGCATATTGAAGTCATTTTATTTACCTAACTTCCAATTGCATGCAGGCCAATTCACATATATATTATTTACATACAGTATACATCATTCTGCTATCTAAATATTGCAGAATAAGGAAGAACCAGTGAACTAATTTTCAAAATGTGTTTATATGTCATGTGCAACTGATAAAACAAATGGTTAGAGTATAGACAAATATCAAGAAAGTAAATGCAATTTCCTTAATTAGAACGTTAGACATGTAACTATTCCAAATCACATTTTAATCAATTAAACTCAGGCCTTATCATTAGAGACAAGTATTTCAATTGCAGGATTTTAAAAAACTTAATTGCATATGGAAAATGTGGCTTGAAAACTTAAACACAATTAAGACAATTTGTTTTAGTCTTTTTTGGTCAGTCTACTTAGAAGGATAAAAGTACTTGCATGAATTTGAAATTAGATATCAATTTTTGTCACAATATTTCATTACGTGTTCTTGATTGTTCTTGCACAATAAACATGATCTTCCGGGTTTTTTTTAAGTTTTATTTATGTTGGTTAAAATGACTGTAGAAGCTTCCAAAATCTCCAGTAGCCATGAGATATTTAATACAATATCCACTTCAGTAACTCAGTGATCATGTGGTCCATTTATTCCTTCTAAACTCCTAAAATGAAACAGCAGTCTTCCAGCAGCTACAAACGTCATTGATTGACTTTTCTTGAACCAGGATTCACATTAACAAAATGTAAATTAGATAACAGCTATTGATGCTACAAAAACAACATTGGGATGAGCCCAGTGGTAATATGTCAGTAACATGAAAGATGCTGTTGTTTTGGTTTGGGACTTATCTGGATTTTCAGTCAGTCGCAGCCAACTTGAGCAAGTAGTCTTTGTGGGCAACCATTGTGGTTTTACTTGTTTGTTTGATTTGTGTTTTGTTTCACTTTT
Organism: Galeopterus variegatus; assembly: GCF_000696425.1. Taxonomy (NCBI): domain Eukaryota; kingdom Metazoa; phylum Chordata; class Mammalia; order Dermoptera; family Cynocephalidae; genus Galeopterus; species Galeopterus variegatus. The sequence goes on from NW_007727016.1 coordinate 76,483, forward strand.
ATTTTCTCATTTGATCACTGAGGGACACACAAACATTAGTCTCAAGCCAGAAGCCCTAAAAGTAAGCAATTTTTAGCTGGTGAAATTCTAATCTCGTTTTATTATGTTGTCAATGAGCTGCTGAGGTTCACCTTGGCTTGTTAACATGATAGCAGACAGATGAGAAGAAATAAAAAGTACTGGCCTGTGAAAGCCAAATCAAAGAGCCAGATTGAAGGGATTCTCGAATTACTCAGGTGAGACCCTCCTCGCCCAGCTAGTGACCCAGCTAATGGACAGAATGCCGTGCGTTCCGTCTGGGCGATTCAAACGTTAAAACATGTTATTCAAATGTCTGCATAAATGGCTGAGAATCTGCTTTTTCTTTGTAAGCTTATTATACAATAAACACAAGACTGGTATTTGATACTAACCAAACATAGAGAAGGAACAGACAATAACACTGGATGAATGTATTCAAAACACAAATCTTTATGTGCCATTGTCAGAACTACAGGATCCCACATTATCACAGACTTTTAATTGTCCTTGGGTATAAACCTATTGCCATTTAACAAAAATAAACTCTTACATAAACTTGTAACACTATAAATTACTTGAAAATGGGATAATACTTTCATACAGGGAAATCTCAATAAAATAAGAGAAAGTTGCTGGGTTTTTTTAGTGACTGTATTATTAAGAGAGTGTACTCTTTGAAGGAATATTTCAGATATTGTAAAACACTAGCATTGTATCTAAGAGAATTGAATACTACAAACTAATATTGCTTTTTAGTTTTTTCTTTTATACTAACTGTTTATTGGTCATTGAAGCTTTATTACCAACTGCCAGTTAAATAAATGCACCTTAATTTTTAAATTGACTTATGAACCAAAAATTTTTTGTTCTATAGCTCTTTCCCTCTCATTTTGTTTTACGTGTGACTTCATAATTTCCTTCATGTGAAAAATTTTAATTTTCAAAGGAAAGTTTACCCCTAAAGTTCATGATAATTAATATTTAATCATCAAATTTTAAGATTAAGTTTCATTTTGTATGCCTATTTACAATATTTAGAATGAGAAGGATATCTGTGAAAAACAAAAGTTTTGACTAGTAGTGCCACCTAGCATTACAAAGAAAAAGTTGTTCAACTACTTTGCGAAGTGTTGGGAAATTAATCAAATCATCAAATTCACTATCTTCTTGATTCATTTTCCAGGGGAAAATAAGGAGATGTGATGAACTGGTAAAAATGCATAAAACATGTATATTTAGAGATAATATATGTTATATTACAAATTCCAGTGTTTTTAGGAAGATGTAATTAAGAGAGAAAACAGTGAGGTACGATTTCTGATTTGCTAACTGTCATACCACCATTTTTTCCTCCAATTTAAGAAATACATTGGAATTCAAGTGAATAAAAATAATGTTCATGTACTGAAATGTTGGCTATTATCTAATTTATGGAATAAAAAGCAAGTCATTCACAACCTTCAGTATTTTGAGTAACTACTTGTGACACCTGACAACTGATTGAGAACTGCTAGTGTTTGGGGTAATGGACTTAGAAACTTTGGGATGTAATAGAATGCTAATAAAGATGTCACAGGTTCAATCCAGGATGGAACTGAGGACAGTTCTTCCAATCATCTCTGTTAAGATGCTTCTTATTGATGACAATCCACAACAAAAGAGTAAACACCTCATGTCAGATCCATTTCTTTAACAATTTAGATGGGCCC